>NC_091442.1:32310464-32443045 GCF_964237555.1 Oryctolagus cuniculus
TATTTTGTGGTTTCAAACAAATTTTCTTTTTTATTTCTTGCAAAGTATATTTTGGTACTTTAACAAAGATTGCATTGAATTATATAGATTACTTGGGAGTATTGACATTTTAACAATAATAATTTTTCCATTAATGCGCATGGAATTTCCTATCATGTGTTTGTGAGAGTGTGAGTGTGTGTATGTGTCTGTGTGTGTGTGTGTGTGTGTTCCCTTCCAATGTCTTTCATCAGTACTTTACAGTTTTCATTATGGAGCTTTTTTTTTTTAACATCCTTAGTTAAATTTATTCATTGGTATTATTTTATTTTTATTGTTACTGTAGATAAACTTGCTTTCTTGATTTCTTCAGCTTCTGATTAAACTAATGCTTTTGTGCAACAAAGAAAGCACTCAATAGTTAAGACATAAGTGACATCTATAATAAGAAAAAATATTTAAAAACCATTCTTTTGAAAAGAGATTAAAATTAAGATTATAGCCGGCGCCGTGGCTCACTAGGCTAATCCTCCGCCTTGCGGCGCTGGCACACTGGGTTCTAGTCCTGGTTGGGGCTCCGGATTCTGTCCCCGTTGCCCCTCTTCCAGGCCAGCTCTCTGCTGTGGCCCGGGAGTGCAGTGGAGGATGGCCCAAGTCCTTGGGCCCTGCACCCCATGGGAGACCAGGATAAGTACCTAGCTCCTGGCTTCGGATCAGTGCAGTGCGCTGGCCGCAGCGCGCCGGCCGCGGTGGCCATTGGAGGGTGAACCAACGGCAAAGGAAGACCTTTCTCTCTGTCTGTCTCTCTCACTGTCCACTCTGCCTGTCAAAAAAAAAAAAAAAAAGATTATATAAGGAATTTAGACAAGTCAACAACATGAAACAAATATTCTGATTTTAAAAAGGAGCAAATGATCTGAAAAGACATTTCTCAAAAGGATAAATGTAAATGACTAGCAAATATGTAAGAAAATGCACAACATCACTAATCAGGTAAAATGCAAATAATAATCACACTGGCATATCAGGTCACCCCAGTTATAATGCCTACTATCAAAAAGACAAAAATAAAAAACAAATGATGGTGAGGGTGTGCAAAATGGGAAAGCCTCATACACAGATGGTTGTAATATAAATTAGTACAACCATTATGGAAAATAGTATGATGTTTCCTCAAAAACAAGGGAGTAGACATTAGGCTTGGTGGTTGATGTGGAAGTTAGGATGTCCACATCCTGCATCAGAGTGCCTGGGTTCAAGTCTGGGGTGTGTTCCCAATTCCAGTTTCTTACAAACCCTAGGAGGCAGCAAATGATGGCTCAAGTACTTGGTCCCTGCTAACCACTTGGGAGGCATGGATTGGTTTCCTGGATGCAATTTTTGGCCTGATTCAATTCTGACTGTAGTAGACTCCAAGTGGATGAGCTCTCTCCCCCCACTCCTTTTGTTCCCCTCCCACCTTACTTCTTAAATATATAAAAAGAAATTTAAAAGAGTAGACATAGAACTAGCCTATGTTTCAGCAATTCCAGCTACTGGGCATGTATTCAAAAGAAAGGACATCAGCAGGCCAAACGGGCATCTATTCTCCCATGTTTATGATAGCATTGTTTATAGAAGATAACATATGGGGTCAAACTGTGTATCCATCAATGGATGAATTGATAGTGAAAACATGGTATATATAAACAGTAGAATATTATTCAACTACAGAAAAGAATGGAATCCTTTAATGTACAGCCACATGGGTGGAACTGGGAGACATTGTGTTAAGTGAAGTAAGTCACACAGAAAGACAAATATCACATTTTATCACATATGTGGAAGATAAAAAGCTTATGTCATGAGATTAGAGAGTATAATTGTATTTATCAGAGGCTGTGAAGGGCAGGGAAGAGGAAGCTACAGAGAAGGTTAACAGAAGAATGCAGTTGAGTAAGAGGAGTACTTTCCTAGGGTAACTGTGGTTGACAACTTTTAAGGATATACTTAGCAACAGCTACTAAAGGTTTTAATGTTCACACTACAAAGAAAGGATGCATGTTTGAGGTGATAAACACCAAGCATCCTTATCCAATCATTATACATTGTACACATGTATTGAATTATCATACTGTGCCTTAAAATGTGTGCAATTATTAGTGTCAGAATAAATTTGTGAAAGTATGCATCTCTTTGCCATATTTTCAATTCCAAAAGCTCTTTTAGAGATTTGTGTTTAATACTATATTTCCTACTAAGCAACTAAGATGAACAATATCTGTTTTCACATCTCATCCCATGACAAAAACTTAATGAACATTTCCTTGCATTGTCAGATGTTCTAGCTCTAGAAGCAATATTTTTCCCTTCCAATGGTTTGAAATCATTCATCCATTAGCATCACAGGGCAATGGTATTCTTGATCAAAAATGTATTTTAAAAGTAGTTACTGGATACTCTGCTTTCATTATTGTTACACTATTCCACTAAAATTCCATTATTATTACACTACTGCACTGAATTTTGGTGGTTTCCAACCTGCGTGCACTAAGCTTAGAAAGCAAGTCTAAGCTTCCCAGTAAATCCAACAAACCAATCTACTTGACTTGTATTGTTTCCTGAATTGACTGGGTATTCAAGTGGCATCACTGGACAACTGAAGTAGAGGTAGAAGGACTGAGTATAAACGGAAACTCTGTGTTTGCCATGGCAACTCATAGACAACTCTCCTCAGCCATACAACATCCACTTTTATTGCCTATCTTGACTTTTCAGCCTCTGTTCTGCTTTATTTCAAGGGGCTGTGTTCACACAGAGGTCCACCTTGCATTTACCAAGCACCAACCATGTATTACCCCTTTTGCTGGATGCATGAGGTACAGTGGTGAAACCAAAGAGACACATGGACCATACACCAACTCATTTTCTCCTTTGTCTATCATTCTTTTTTGTCTTTCTCCATTTCATGTATTCCTTCTTATTTAAAAACACAACTCTAGCCTTCTTCAGTCATACAGTAGTCAGGCTGTTCTTCTGCATAACCAGCTTTTCTAAAATGAAGTGATCTACAATGCTAGGAAAACCCATATTGTAGTCCCTCCTTTGCAGCATGTTGTGCCCTTGAACTTGAAAAGGAAGAACCATAGCTATAAATTTTGGAAGAAAAGCTGCTCCCCAGGAAGGCGTTGGACATGAGGAGTTTTATCTCTTCAGATGCATATTTTAAATGTTGTTTTTGTGAATATCTTAAAATGATGATGTCATCAGTGGTCAGGACAAGGGCTCCTGGGATTCAGTTCCATCTATTCCCTTATATTTTCATGCAAAAAACTCAGTAACCAAGTGGTTAAATATCTTTGTTCACATGGTGTTTGCTTGGGAATCAAACATCAGGGGGAAAATTTCAGATAAAATCTAAACACAATTCATATCTAGGGTCTAATTCATTATTGTAAAAATGCAAGTTTAATTATAGTGATAAATTATTATTATTATAAAGGATCAACTCTCCTTAGATTCCTTCAATTATTTTCCTTAGAAAAATAACTATAATTTCTTCTTCAAAATACCAGAATTAAAAAAAACAACTACTAAGTCTCTGGGAACCAGAGGAAAAAGGAGACAACTCAATTATCCATAAGCATGTGTAGTTAATATATTTTTAGAATCTATAAGGAAGTGATTTTTATTGGACATAAGAGTATATTTGATATAATCTTTTTCTACTTCTGAATGAAAATGTGCTGAGTTTTTAACACGTTTACCTTCTTTCTATTTCTGAAGTTATCCAAAAGCAATGTGATTTTTATAAAATGTCCTAATGGTCCAAAATCATTTGACTGCCAATGCCTAATTCTAAACCTGATGTTCTGGAGAAACGTGTGGCCTTAACCATGCCAGAATGTCTCGTTTTATGTTTAAATGGTCACAGATTTAATAACGGGCTGAAAAAAAAGGCTTGTGTTAAACTACAGCCTTTACTTTTCAAGCACTCATCCAACCATGCACAAACACAGGAATATGCCATACGCTTTAAATCCACAAGCATCATGGAGCAGGCCTACCATGGGCCCTGTGCACATTAACAAATTATGTCCCATTAGGTCAATGCAGAAAATAATTGTGGGATTCTTTTCAAATCCACATTGTTTCCTGGCTCTGATGCGGGCCACTCAGCGAGACACCTCTCAAGGCCTTTGTACTGAACTAAACGCAGCTAATTGTTCCATTTCTGCATGGAGTGATTCATCTCCCAGATGTCTCAGACCTTTCAGCAGCTCAGCTCTACCAATATCTCGACATATGAAAATAGAGTCATTTGGGACCCAGGCAGAGGGGAAAGATTGGGAAGCAAATAGAGCTGGGTATTCTTTACCCCTGCCCTTTGGTATGATTAATCTTCAGTGAGAAAGGGCTCCTGAATCACTCTCTTGACAGGACAGCCCCCTTGCCCTATCTGGCTCCCCATGTGAGGAGCTACAGATGAATGCTTCCTTTTTTCCCTTCCTCCAGGTGCAGCCCTGTTCACACTTGAGCCCGACAACACAAAGTAGAACAGTTTCTATTTGTCTGTCGCCTAAGCTCGTATTCTTTTCTCCTTCAGTGTTTCTCATTTGTTCACATCCTCGTGACAGAGTCAGTCAAACTGAAAATATATGAAAACCTAAAGACAGTCACTTATTTCCTTCCAAAACTGAAATAAATGTGTCTGTGTGTACTTACAGGAAATATGGCTGTAGAATAAATCTATAGAGAAAGATACTTAGGCCTCTAAGCTGTTGAGTTAGCTTGACATTTTTACTTTGGTTGTAAGTTTTGGCTTTTTCTTAGCGTTTTTGTTTCAATTCTATCCTTTACCCATAGCAAATAGGCTCATTCACCCCTTGCAATAGTTGATTATAAAATAATGAACATTCTGAAGTAGAGACAGGTGCCTAGACCTGCCTTGTATATGGTTTCTACCATATTTGAAGGGGCCAATAACTTATCAAATTTTTTAAAAATTAAATACAGGTTAGCAGAAATCATATGATTGAAAGTGAAATGAAAAATTTGTACCCAAAATAACATTTTAATTTCATGTGGCTCCTTATCTGAAGTTGAGCTGGTCGCCACCAAAAAAAAAAATTGAGATACCATTGGTCTTAGTTTGAATTCTCTGAAAAGAGATTTGAGACAGGAGTGTGAACACACATAGTTTATTTAAGAATTAATTGCCACAGGTGAGTAGTGGTTCAAGGATGCAAAGAAGATTGTATTGGAGGTATCAACAAAGAAGTCAGAATGTGGACAGATGGAACGCAAGGCCAAAGGGGAACATTCAACTTAAGAAGATGTCCTCTGCAGAACAAGACATCTAGGTTATTCATACGCTAGCATCCATTTGGAGTAGTTAAGGACAACTCCCAAGATGCTTAATTAAATCTTTCTACCCAGTCAGAGTACAGTTTGTTCACCAAACAGTGTTCAGGAGTATCGATAATGATCCAATTACTGAAGAACTCATGAAGAGTACTAGGACAGCAAGACAGCAGTATGTGCACCATCACTGCACTTTCTAAAATATCAGCAGGATGATCTCTGACACTGGGCTATTTCCCCAAACACTACACTGCTGGAGCATCTGTGGAAATCCCTGATGTTGATATGCCCTGCATCCTCGACTCATTATTGAAATACACTGATGTGGCCGGTGCCGCGTCTCACTAGGCTAATCCTCCACCTGCGGCGCTGGCACCCTGGGTTCTAGTCCCGGTCGGGGCACCGGATTCTGTCCCGGTTGCTCCTTTTCCAGGCCAGCTCTCTGCTGTGGCCCGGGAGTGCAGTGGAGGATGGCCCAAGTGCTTGGGCCCTGCACCCCATGGGAGACCAGGAGAAGCATCTGGCTCCTGGCTTCAGATCGGCACCGTGCACCGGCCGCAGCGCACCACCAGAGCGGCTATTGGAGGGTGAACCAACAGCAAAGGAAGACCTTTCTGTCTCTCTCTCACTGTCCACTCTGCCTGTCAAAAAAAAAAAAAAAAATACACTGATGTTTCTGACTCCCTGCTTAGCTAGACCACTAGCATGGCTATTTAGCCTGCAATCACAACTCTAGGGGAATTTATTTATATATTTTTACAAATTTTGTCAAATATTTATTTCCCTGTCTTATCTAAGAGTAAATGCCACCCTGCATTCAGTGTATATTTTATACAAAAAGGATGTTCTTTTGACCATATAACATAACCACAGTATATACCCTCAAAATCTGCAAATAGGTATTGGTGCATTTGTAACATCTAATCCTGGGACTCCATTTAAGCTTTGGCAATTGCTTCTGTAATGATTGTTATATTGAGAGTATTATTCTCATAATCACATATTTACTGTTATCATAACTTCAATCTTTTTCAATCTGCCAAATTCCTCTATCATTTCTTAATTTTTTTAAACACTGACTTTTATTTTGTAAGATGCTGAATTCTTCGTGATTATGTTTAAGACTTGCATTACTGGAAGAAATATCTCAGAGCTAGCGCTGTGTTCTTTTCATTGTTTTGTACTTATGACACATGATTCTGATTTGTCTCATTACTGGTGATATTAGCTTTGATCATTTGGCAAAAGCAACGTATGCCAGCCTTTTCCACTGTAGAGTTAGTGCTTTTAGCCTTTGTTATTAAGAAATATTTTGATTGTAGATACAATAAATCTATGTAAGTATTTTTCTATTCTTTAAAAATTCATTTATCAGTTTAATTACTAGTACAAATTGTAATATTCCCATGGGCTTCTATTTGCTTCATTAGCTCATACTCTTTACTGTCCTATATATTTTTATGGCCAAATTGTCTCAGCTTGGGTCAGTGGGAGCCCCTCCCAGATGACTTTTTAATCTTTGGACATGTTTCCATCAGTCTTTGAGTACTTCTTAGGAAGACTTTAAAGTTGAACAGCTGAATAAATTTTGAAATAATGGAGGAACTCCAGCAAATGATATTCCACTAAGAAAAAGCAGAAAAATGGTGCTCAACTTATCTCCATTATTACCGCAAAGAATGAAGTTTTTAGGAAGAAAAACCCAAATCCATGACATAAGTGGTTTGAGACATAAGGCAGTCTAAGTAAGTAGTACTACAAATTGGCATGGAAATTTCTCACTCTGGATGCTTGAAGCAGTGAGTAGAGTCTAATGTTTTCAGAATTATTAGTTGTGGGGTTTCTTTGACTATTTAGAAAAAAAAAAGAAAAACTGTAGTTATAGCAGGTAAACTAAGATTTGAACATCAAAAGAATATTTTTCATATTAACAATATTGAAATAATAAATTAGCAACTCTATATTCATATTCAAAATAACCTTCCAGGAGGAAGGACCTCATTATATTTGTACATGCAGATCCAGGGACTCCCAAACTCATTACTATTTATTTTCCTGGAAATTTTGAGGTAGTCAAGAAAAATAAATAACTTTGGTCAATAGTTAGCAAAAGGGGCCAGCGCTGTGGTGAAGCTGTCGCCTGCAGTGCCGGCATTCCATGTGGGCCCCAGTTAGAGGCCCGGCTGCTCCACTTCTGATCCAGCTCTCCGCTATGGCCTGGAAAAGCAATGGAGGATGGCCCAAGTCCTTGGGCCCCTGCACCCACTTGGGAAGACCCAGAGGAGACTCCTAGCTCCTGGCTTTGGATCGGTGCAGCTCCAGCCATTGTGGCCAACTGGGGAGTGAATCAGCGAATGGAAGACCTCTCTCTCTCTCTCTGCCTCTCCTTCTCTCTGTGTGTAACTCTGAATTTAAAATAAATTAATTAATCTTTAAAAAATAATTAAATAATAACACATTGTATGAACTCAATGCCCTAGACTTACAAGGAAAATTGATTTGAGAAACCCTGAGACTCCTGCTTTCAACTCTGATGCTAAATTTTTACCGTGAATATTTACTATTTCATCCCATAGTGTAAGCAATGGACTGAGTGTTGGGAGTATAGGGAAAGTAAAGAAAGCAGTTTTTCTGAACTTTAAGAGTCACTTCTACTTTTGCATAGAATCAGTGGGGAGATAAATGAGTTAATCCATCATTGCCCAGCTACTTGTAACAGTGGTCTACTGAATGTTCCAAATATAGGACTGTGATTATCAAATCTTCCTCATTCTTCAGGGAGAAGTCAGCAGTGAACTAAAACGTAAACAGAATGTACTTTCTTTCCAACACAATCGTTGTAATGGGTCTAAAGGCATTGTCAGAAACTCTATTTCAAAGATTTACCTTTAATAAGGGAAAAACTAGTTCTAAAATATAGAACGTGTGGATTTCTATGTAAAAGGTACAGAAATAGGCAAATGATTATGCATGAATGCATTTCTTTAAAGAAAATCTGAATTTAAAGAGCTTTTTTACATTATTTTTAGCTCCTTTTTCCTCATTGACTGCCCCTATGTGCAGAGTTGGGAGGTTGTCTCAGGTTATTACACAAAAGTGAATTCTAACCAGGTGCTTAGGGTCATGGGTTCAGTTCATTCATTGGACATGTTTCCTTCAGGCTCAGTCAACTAAACCCAGGGCAGCAAAGAACTTAATAAAAGAAAGGAAATCCTACCAGGACCCGCTCCAAGGAATCTCAGGGTTTTAAACCTGTTGCTTGGCCTGCTTATGCCTTCAGGTTAACCATATGTAAACAATTGCTACTTTTCACACCAGAAGCAGGTTACCTTTCAGAGGTGGACTGATTTCTTGGCCATAAAATTTATAAGGCCGTTGGCTAAGTTTATGAAGTGCTCAGGCATCCTTTGGAAATGAAAGGTGCTATGTAGTGGCAAGGGCTCTAGGGTGGGATGGAAAGGAAACACAGCCAAGGTGTCCAAGTCTCATTAGTGCAATACATTGTTTTTGCAATGAACTTGTGTGCGTTCTAAGAGAATTAAGGCTTAGCCACAGCACTGAATTGCCCATGAGCTGGTAAACTCACAGGCACTATATGCTCCCAGCTTCTGGTGTCTGGGAAGCATGGGAAAGACTAAATAAAGACTAGATGGAGTAAAAATGCATCAGATTCGGCTGCAATGGGTCTTGTTCCTTCTGTAAATTTCAGGCAAACATTCAGTGGATGGTTTTCCCCTGAGGTTAGCTGAATTAGAGTTGAGACTTAGAGAGAGGTTTGATTCCAATTTTCTCAGTTTTCAACCTTTTCCTATGCAGTTTCCCTTTCCCTTCAGCCACCTCTTTTACATCTGCTGCAGAATTTGATGATACTTCCTGTTCTTAGTCATAAATTTTACCTGAAGCTTCTATTCTCTTTAAAGGAGAATCAGATACTACTCTGTTTTGAGATAGAACAGTGAGTTTGCTATGAATAAACATACCAAAACCACTAGATTAACCTAACAATTGTTAGTTTTCTGTATTGAGGATTGAATGTGTGCCCCCCAGGATTCATATGTTTCAGCCTAATCCCCAGTGTGATGATATTTGGATGGAGAATTTTAGAGGTGATTAGATCATGAGAATGGAGGCTTCACAAAAGGGATCAGTGCACTTACATAAGAGGTAAAGAGAGCTCTCTTACTCCTTCCAACTATGAAAATACAGTGAGAAGACAATTATCTATGCACCAGGAAAGAAATGGGCCCTTGCTATATATCAAATTGACTGGCACCTCACTCTTAGACTTCTCAGTCTCCTTATCTATTAGAAGTACGGGTTGGTTGTCTACGGCCATACCACCCTGAACGTGCCCGATCTCGTCTGATCTCCGAAGCTAAGCAGGGTCGGGCCTGGTCAGTACTTGGATGGGAGAAAGGCAGAGTGACAGAGAGAGAGAGAGATCATCTATTTACTAGTTCACTGTCCAAATGGTAGCAATGGCAGGGCTGGGGCTGGGCCAAAACCAGGAGCCAGAACCCCATCCAAGTCTCCCAAGTGGGTGGCCTTGAAGAGTACCTGAAATCAGCAAAGTTTAAACCACTGTTACCTAAGTGTTTGTTAAATAAAAATAATGGGATGTTGTTATGTATTATAACCTACAACTGAAAAGGTGGCCAAGATATTATAGCAAATTTATGCAAATTCAGTTCCATTTATGCAAATAATTTGAACAGAGTTTCCTACCATGTGCTTAGTCATAGTCTGCCATTAATGTGGGCAACATTGCTAGGGTGTAACAAAGGCAATAATGTGAGCTGCAGAGGCTTGCACAATGTCTTCTCCCCTTTTAAACACTTTCCCAAATACTTACTTGATCTTTGTCATGAGGTGTATCTGAGATTCATTTCAACCTATTTGCGTTAGAAAATGAAGAAGTGGTAAGGACAATAAAGAAAAAGAAAAGAAAATAAAGGAACAGATTTCATTTTTCTTTGGAGGTCCTAATAACCATACTTATTGGGAAACTGCCACCATATTTTCTAGTACTCCAAAGTCAGCAGCTTCACTTACAATAATCAGGAGAAAATCACAATAATTGAAAATAATCACACTTCAGGTAAAAGTCATGAATTATAAACTCTGTGAAAAAAATTTTCACGAGCATATAAAAGTTCACTTTTGAAGTAGCCTGATTTGATTCATATGAATATTAGCAAAACAAGAAAACATCCTTGATATTTTAGTTCATGGATTCTATTTGGGAACATCAGACATCTGATAGACTTCTGAATTTACATTAAGTTGCTTTCTGCTGCAGACGTCAAAAAGCTCAAATTCAAAGGGGTTTAATTACAGAAGGTTCTTTCTATCAGATACTAAAACTCTGTGGAGAGTTATTTGTCAACCTCCCTGGAGCTCTTACTCTTGCCAGCTTTCAAGATGGCTATGGTAACTCTAAGCTTCATACCCACCCATGCAGGAAAGAAAGAAGCCTACTTTTCACTCTTCTCACTCATCTTTATCAAGAGAGCATCTTTTCCCTGAGTGATCAGATCCTCCTCTAGTAATTTGTCCAACAAATAAATCACATGTTCATATCATAGTTACAACGGAGGCTAGGAAATCAAGTTTCTGCTATCTTGTGCTTCTCTTGAGGATGAGGGTGGAGACACTCCAGCAGAGTAAGTTTCCTGATTGGCAGAGTGGAAGTAGGAGGGGGAAATTGTTAGTAATCCCACTTTGCCAAACAATATGTTGGGAAATATAATTTAATCTCAAACAACTACCTAACTATGAGTTCTATCATACTTCCCAATTTTAGCACATCTACAATTACAAACAATAACACTCTTCCTAGTGCTTTGTGTATGAATACGTCTGAAATGGAAGAAAGATAAATAGACTCATGCAGGTTGAGGGAAGTCCTGAGGACCAAACGATGTCATCCTAGGTTCCACTGGCTCAGCTCTGTATACCAACACCACAAATGGGTCTGCTTCAGTTCTTAGCTTTACACAGATTTTTATCCATTGTTCAATGTATCTTTGTAGATTTTTCTACTCAATTTAAAGAGTTTCAACTGGCAATTTTTTTTTTTTTTTTTTTTTTTTGGACAGGCAGAGTGGACAGTGAGAGAGAGAGAGACAGAGAGAAAGGTCTTCCTTTGCCGTTGGTTCACCTTCCAAGCTGCCAGCATGCTGCAGCCAGTGCACCACACTGATCTGAAGCCAGGAGCCAGGTGCTTCTCCTGGTCTCCCATGAGGGTGTGGGGCCCAAGCACTTGGGCCATCCTCCACTGCACTCCCTGGCCACAGCAGAGAGCTGGCCTGGAAGAGGGGCAACCAGGACAGAATCCCGCGCCCCAACCGGGACTAGAACCCCGGGTGCCGGCGCCACAGGCAGAGGATTAGCCTATTGAGCCGCGGTGCCGGCCACAACTGGCAATCTTTAATATTACGATCATTTTAAACAACATTAAATCAAACCATGTACACAGATTTCTGATGCAATGTATTGCAGTGTAGGGATTTTAAAAATTATATTTGTGGTATCCTAGGATTCTGTTGAAGATAGTGGGTGATGTGGAGCTGAGGGTTACAGGCTCTGGCATACATATATAGATAATGCAGCCATTGTTTTCTCTTTGATTTGGAACTAAGAGATATTCTGCTTAAAATTTTATTTGTAAAATAGGTTATAAGACTAAGAAAAAGTGCTAGTGGAAAAAGTTTAGGATTTGGACTTAAAATTTGGTTTGAATCTTAAAACTGCCATCAATGAACACACCTGGAGACTATAAGAAAGTTAGAATTTTTCCTCTGTAATATTTTAATGGCATTAAACTCATGAACTTTGAGAGATTTGAGCATTCACCAAGACATCTGAGCTTTCTAAGTACAAATTAGGTGTTCAGGAAGTTTCTTTCTTATTCATATTATTCATGTTTTAATCACAGTCCATTAAATTAGTATTCCAAGAGTTTCTTAGCCAAGGTTGGTTGCTTAAAATGCTTTGTTACAATAACTATCATTCTTGTAGAAGATATTTGCTTTACTGCAATTTTCCTGTGGAATAAATTCTAGAAAATGAGCTTATGGATACAAGGATATAAACATCTGTTTGCGACTCAAGACATCTTACCAGATTTTATTTTTTTAAC
Source organism: Oryctolagus cuniculus (assembly GCF_964237555.1). Classification (NCBI taxonomy): domain Eukaryota; kingdom Metazoa; phylum Chordata; class Mammalia; order Lagomorpha; family Leporidae; genus Oryctolagus; species Oryctolagus cuniculus. Next base: position 32,322,928 of record NC_091442.1, read on the forward strand.
AAAATTTATATGATTTACACTGCCATTAGCAATAGATCATTGTACCAGGTTTTAAAAGTTTGCCAATTCTGAATTTTTTAAATTTAATTTTGGCAAATACATTAAGTGTAAAATAATATTAGGGAGTAGTTGAATTTGTAATGGTTTTATTACTAGAGGAATACACATTTTTCATTATTTTTGAGAATGACTTTACAATTTCCATAAAAGTGAGGCAATGAGCATCATAAAAAATGGAAGCAATTAATGAATTTATAAAGAGGAAATTAATAAACCAATCTAAATCCCACTGCCTGAAACATTCCATTTCAAAGTTAAGTAAATAGCATCCCAGAAATCTCAGACTTCCTCCCTTTCTCCCTATGTTTGCTTCCCTTTCTTGCTTTCTCATGTCATCACAAAACTATTAAGAAAAGATAAAAATATGAAAGATAATATACAAGCTGAATCATCTTATACAACTACATTTCATAATTATAGTTTTTGATGAAAGGACTGTGAACAAAAACCAAAAACTATTTTCTTATTCTGTAATTTAAAGATGTATTTGTTATTTTTATTAATTTCAAAGCAAACTCTTGAAAATTGATTCATAATACTATAGAACAATTATTGTTTTTGAATCTACATATATTAGTACTCATTTATGAATTTGTATGTCAAATTTCAACATTTCCAAATATATATGTAACCATGCCACTATTCAGATGTTAACACTTTTCTGCTTCTGGTCTTAAACTATCTTTGTATTATCCATGTCTTTTTTTTTTAAGTCAAGCATTTGGATAATTTTTTTTATTTCTTCTTTCCTCTAATTATTGTTAAGATAATGTTAAATAGTAAGTTTTGAGTGTTGTAGAAAGGTAGGTAGGTGTGTGAGGAGCAATGTCTGAGATCCCGAGCAGAACTACGGTTGGACAGCTCCAGGAACCGCCAGATAGCTGATTGACACTTTAGCCATGGGCAACCAGCCACATGACACCTATGGCTGACTCTACATAACAGCCCTATCTGACCCACATGACAATTTCCTTCCTGGACACCATTCGAACTCTTTTCTTTCTGTGCACAACACACACTTCCCTTTTTATGCATCCTCTAGGCCTGCCCTCCAAACATCACCAAGCTTCCTCTTCCCCTTTCCATATTGCAGAAATCACAAGTTCCACAAGGCTGTAAACTTAGCATCAGAGTTAGCTGGAAATATCCAATATGGCTACAGGATATGTCTCCTCAATATCCTTTTTTAGTATCATTATAATGTCATTATAATAAAATTACAAGGGGGGCACTCCCACTACCATCATTCACCTGACACACTCCTGATATTTCCAAAAAAGGATTTAGAAATAGGCAGTAAGTACTCAAGCCCCCCAACTCCACCTCTTTTGAATATTCAATTAAGCTCCTCCCTAGACAACATCACCTACTATGCCTCCGAATGTTATAAAGGGAAGAAATAACTTTGTGGATGGGGACTTTTCTTTGAGGATTATTTTCCTTTGTTGAGGGATTTTTCTTGTTTGAAGTCTTTTTGTGTTTGAGCTATTTGCTCATGAGTCTCTCTCTCTCTCTCTCTCTCTCTCTCTCGCCTTATTTCTTGAGTGTGCACTTTTGTTCTAAACAACTGCTGTTTTCCTATACATTTTATGCTTCCACTTTGAATTCTTTCATGTGTGGAGGGAAGAGTCTGGAATAAGTTAAGCCAGGGACCCCATACCCCACAGCAAGAGCATCAGTTATATAAAGTGATATTTCCTCTGCATAATGTAGACTTGAGCTCCACTTTGCTTGTTCTCAGAGACATCATTTCAAGTGTATATTTGGAACTGTTGTGCCCTTGCCAGAAATCTTGCACGACTGCTGCACCCAAACTCCACTCGCACTTGGAATTGGCTACCAATTGTTGTAGCCGCTCTGTTCTCTGAAGAATTGTCCTGGGTTAAAGGAAGCTGTTTAATTTGGAGGATCCCTTCTTCAGGCCAGCCCACAGCCAATGACTGAATGGCAACTGCGGAGGTGAAAGGAAGCAGGCAAGCAACATCAGCCTCTTTGCTTCAAGAGACTGGCTCCATGGTTATAATCATTCTCCTCCAGAGTTCCTTTTGGAATCAGACTGAGAGACAACTCCAGCCAAGGTGACAATTTTTCTCCTTCCTTTCCCTGGTCTACATTGCTATGCTCTTTCTAGTCTTCTGAGACCCATTTTCCAAAACATCACTCTAATTGTACAATGATTGGGCACCTTGCATTCTTCACTTCATACGATGTTTTGAGGGGATTTATAATTGCCTATATTTCAGGCTTTCATATATACCTGTTTCTAAACATTCTATTATTTAATTTGTTTATTTGTGTCTGTCTATGAAGTAAAAAAAAAATTGAGAGAGAGAGAGAGAGAGACTCTCATTCACTAGTTCACCCCTCAACTTCACTTCCTGGAAGAAGCCAGGACCTGGTAATTTAATCCAGTTATCCCATGTGGGTGACAGGAACCCAACTATTTGAGTAATCATGGGCTGCTTCCATGGTGTGCATTAACAGAAAGCTGGAAGGTACAGCAGACCCAGGACTCCAGCCCAGGCCATCTGATCTGGGATGCAAGTCATGCTGTACAACCTCTGAGACTAAATTTTAGAAAGTTTACATAAATGCAGAATCATTCCAAAAAAATAAGTCTGGGAAGCAGCAGGAATATTGGAGAAAAAGAAATCATAGTTCTAGAAAGTCACTGTGAACAACTACAATTCTCAAATATCTGGAAAAGCTCTCTAAGCCTGCATTCTGGAAGAGGGTGTTCCCGAGATGGTTGAAGATGATGGAAAAATTGGCCTCCCTTCTGCCTTGTAAGTATCATGGTAGTTAGACACATTGGAAGATCTAAACTGAAAATACAGTGAGGAACATTCTGGAAAGAGTAGTTCTCAGGAGTTCTCCTGAAATTGGCTAGCAATATTTGACAAGGATATTTTTGTTTAATTGCTTTATTAGATTTCATATTTAGCTTATGAATATCATCTTTGAAGTTGAAAGTCTAGATTTTCAGAGATTGGCAAATGTTATCTTTTCTGGCCCTAACTGAATAGTGTAGGGTTTGAGAGTCATGGTGTTGGTGACTGCTCATTCCCCATTCATTCCTCTTGCATTTTAACAACTTGCTAAAATTTTTAGTTCCTTGGCTGTACAAAACTTGGCTACAGGCCTTTCATTTGGGCCCTAATTTGCCAGTCTCTCATCTACATATAATGTCAACACTGATGCATTTAGATTAATTCTTCATGCTTTGCTTTTTTTGTTGTTGATCTTTCTACTTAGAAAAGTTTATTTTTCCCCTTACTGACTCCATATGGGCCATGTTTTACTGTGTCCTACCTCCAGTGGGTTTGAAATTTATGAATTCCATTTCTATTATTTTAATATTGCCTTAAATTATTTTTAATTGAGATGTAATTTGCTTACCATATAATTCACTGTTTCAAAGCAACCCATTTAGTGCATCCTGTTTATCCTTAAGTCTGTGCAATCGTTACAACTATCTGATCCAAAACATTTTCATCCTAACCCAAAAAGCCCTTTTTTGGACTTCTAGGAACGACTAAGCTGCTATCTGTCTCTATGAATTTGTCTGTTCTTGACACTCCATATAAGTGGACTCAAACAATATGTAGGTTTTTTTGTGCTTGGCTTGTTTTTAAGGTTTTTCCATGTTATGGCATGTAACAATCCTTTAATCCCTTTTATTTTGGAATGATATTCCATTGTATGACTATGCCACATTATCCATTCATCAGTTAATTGGCATTTGAATCATTTCAACCTTTCAGCTAAAGTGAATAATTTTGCTATGAAGATTAGCATACAGGTTTTATGTAAACATATATTAAGAAGTGTTTTAGATATATGCCTAGGAGTAAAATTGCTGAATTATGTGATAGCTCTAAATCAAGTATTTTCCATAGTTGCACCATATTATATTCCCATCACTAGTGCACCAATCTCTCCATATCTTCATCAACACTCGTTATCATATGTGTTTTGCATTTTAGTTATCCCAGTGTTTGTGAAGGGTTATCATGTTATGGTTTTAATTTTTTCCCTAATGAAAAATTATGTTCAATTGTTTTTCATATGCTTGCTTGGTTATTTGTATATCATCATAGAGAAGTGTCTATTCAAATTCTTTACCTACTTTTTAATGGTGCTATTGATCTTATTATTGAGTCATATGTTTTCTTTATACTAAATTCTAGTTCCTTATAGGACATATGAAAATATTTTCTGCCATTTTGTTGATTACTACACTTTCTTGATAATACTTGACAATCAAACATTTTTAAATTTTGATGGAATCCAATTTACTGTTCTTTAGTTGCTTTGGGTTTGGAGGTCACATGAGGAAACTATGTCTGATCCAGAGTCATGAATATGTACCATATGCAACTGTGTCTTATTCTGAGAGTTGTATATTCTTAATGCTTACATCTCTTATCCTTTGGGGGTTAATTTTTGCTTATGCTGTGCATTGGGGCTCCAAGTTCTCTCTTTTGTTTATAGATATCCAGATACTTTGGTGGACTACAGATTCCTGTCATTTTGCTCTTGGAGCTGAAGCTGCAAACTGTTGGATAGAGAAGTACACATTTGGAAAACCGAGCATGAGAAATTCTTCCAGTAATCAAACTACTTGAAATTTCAGGTAGGTCCCTCCTCTTAGCCAGGTTCAATTCTAGAGAACATTAAAGAAATAAGTAACAGCTCTTCAAATGTGGTATCAAAACCCTCATGTAAACACTCCATCTCAAGGGTCTGGTGCACACAGCTTTAGGAACTCAAATGTAGATACTCTACTCTTCAGCAAAGAGCAATTGTTCTGTGCTTTCTAGCCAAGTGAATTCTTTATTCCAAAACAAGCTGGAATCTTTCCCTTCTCTTGATCAACAGAGGGTTCTCTAGACTAAGGAAGTTTTCTACACCTGGGTCTCCATTTAATAGGCCTAAGAATGTCACCAGGAGTCAGCAGGGCAGATGGTGTTTGTTCCTTGGGTACCATCTTGGATATGTGGCCAACATTGACTTGAGATTTTAGAAGACTGTGGATGGTGAATGAACGAGTTTCTAAAACCTGACCTGATGTACTTATCATTTATTATGAGTAATATATGAAAATCAGATCAATTTTGGTCAGGCAATTTAAAAAATTATCTTATGATCATAGGAATAAACACATATTAAGTATGCATTATCTAGGTTTGAAAAAAAATCACCTCTCACTTTGCCCATATTAAAAATATCCTCTGAATAACAATAGAAAAGTTCAAGATGCTCATATTGGACAATTAACTTTACTTCAGATGCTTTCTTTTTTCTTTTTCTTTTGTAGAGACTTCCCCCTTCTTCCTGCCAACTGTACTATTATAAAGTACCTTCTATATACTTAATTACATTTCCACAAACGTCATGTCTAATGTGTGAGCATGCCAAAAATGTAAAAGCATATTCCCTCTCTTGTTGTCATGCCAAATTCAGTATAAATTAATTTTCTGAAACTCTTGCAAATTTTCATTTAACATGCTTTCAGCTTAAACCTGCCTAATTTAAATGAACACAAGTGGTCATTCTCCTTTGGGAGATTGGTTGAGCACAACTCCTAGCTTTAAATGATTCTCTCTAAAACTATGCTACATATTACCTGTGCTGGTTAGCTCTGAAATAGTCCACAATTTCAAATGACTGTTTGCCTCAGCAAATTACTCACACCTTCCTACTCATCAGAAAGTCTCAGCTGAACTAACATTTTAAAAGACTGTTCCCAATTCATAATTCTTATGGAACAGAATTGGATTTTTCCCCCACTCCTCGTTTTTGCCTTAACACTTTGGCAAATTCTACTGCATGTCACTGTAATATGCAACCAAAAATAAAGTCCAGAGTCAGTGACATGAGATCAATTCTGGTATTCATCACTGTTTTTCTCTACTGTTCCATCTATTAAAAATCATGAATGTTAAATAATCAAACTTTTTTTTGCCTATCTTGTTTTGGCAAGATGTCTTAGTCTTTTTAGAAAAAAAAAATGAAATCCATGTGTTTTGAGAGGGTTCCATTGCAGCATGATTATTGCAATGAAGACATTTTATTGTGTTAATTTTCATTAAATAAAACCCTGTTGAAAGCCAGTAGTTTTCCAAGGCCCATATGATTTATGACATGCTAATGTTTGTACGGAGACACTCTGTTTCAATTTAAGGAGTAAGTGAAGCCTTTCAGAACAACTCAATAGTAATATAACCTATGACAACTTTAATTTTAGACCTATAGCATGGGTGTGAGACCTGGGAACCTAATGACAAAATTGTCAGCTTCTGCACAAATTTAATCTTCATCACCTCCATGCTGTGTTTAACATCAGGTGCTTGCACTTGCCAAAAACTCCAACATTGTGCTTCCAGACGGCAAGCACTTCACAAGCATTAAGCACTACATTTGCTATAACTCAAAAAGATAGTCTACTTCTTTTTCCTTACAACCCGCCCAGTGAGATATGCTGAGGCCCTAACAGAAATGTGGGTGCACCTACAGAAAATGGGCTGATATTTCACATACAAAAAATTCGTGGAAAAGTTAACTAAAAGATAAGTTCATTTTGGTCCAAAAATTTTTGAAATCTGCTTATAGCTTAATGCTAATACACATTTTGTGTTAACTTTTTAAAGACCGCTTGTATGCATGGATTTCAAATTTGATTTGTGCCAAAATAAGCATCTTTTTAGTTTCATTTTCTATGACTGCCTTGCAGAACCCTCCTGCTCTTCCTCAGTACTCTCATTTTCGCTCTTTGGTTTACCCATATCTCACTCAATGACTTTTATTTCAGCATTGCTCATATTTGCATTTTCTTAATTATCTGTTAGATTGTACATATTTTATTAACACATTCATTCACTCCTTTAGTTATCTTCTTTTGTGAGCTAATGTTTAAATACTCTGCATAACTTTTTCTGAGTGTCCCTGTTCTTATTTATGATATACAGAGACTATTTTTATAGGACAAATAGGAACTCATTGCCTGGTACATGCATATTAACTATTTTAGATTTTTTAAGTGGTTTCATAAAGAATAGAAGTCACAAGGTTTTGTTCTCTATTACCTGAGACATTAAACATATAGCTATAAGGACAATGGCAAAGAAATTTTATAAGTACCATTGCTGCCTACTTTGTTTTGTTTTGTTTTTTAAAAGGAATGTATTAATACATTCAATTCTCAGGGTCAGAGCAAATTAATGTTAAGTATTGCACAACAGCTAACTATTATTCCAAATTTCCTTTTTCTATTTTACTTTTCAAAAACTTATTTATGTTTCTATAGGTCTTTGCTACTTGATATGTCTAGTTTTAAAATCTTAAGTTCAGAATATATTTTACTGTGGATTTTGAGGTTTCTTTTTTTAGATTTACTTACTTGAAAAGGTTAGAGAGAGGGAGAGACAGAGAGAGAGAGAGAGAAAGAGACAGATTTTTTCTTTGAAAGATTTAGTTATTTATTTGAAAATCAGAGTTACACAGAGAGAGAGGGAGAGGCAGAGAGAGGGAGAGAGAGACATCTTCCATCCACTGGTTTACTCCCCAATTGGCCACAACGGCTGGAGCTGAGCAGATCCAAAGCCAGGATCCAGGAGCTTCTTCTGGGTCTCCCACACAGGTGTAGGAGGCCAAGGACTTGGGCCATCTTCTGCTTTCCCAGGTCATTGAAAAGAGCTGGATCAGAAGTGGAGCAGCCGGGACTCGAACCATTGCCCATATGGTATGCCGGCACTGCAGGTAGTGGCTTTATTACACCACAGCACTAGCCCCCAGAGATTTTCTATCAACTCATTTGTTCTCCAGATGGCTGCAATGGCCATGGCTAGGCTAAGCCACAGCCACGAGCCAGGAGCATCACCCAGTCCTTCCACATGGCTGGCAGGGGTGCAAACACTTGCACCATGTTATGCTGCCTTTCCCAGGCCATTCGTAGGGAGTTGGTTTAGAAATGGCACAGTCAGGACATGAACCAGTGCTCATATGGGATGCCAGCATTCTAGGCAGTGGCTTTATCCACTACGTTGCAATGCCAGCCCCATTTTGGTTTAAATTACATTGTTTAAGACTACTGTTTTCCACAAAACAATGGAAAATCTTCAACAGTACTGTCTTCTGATATTTTACATCTTTTTAAAAACTCTTTGGGATTGGTATTGTGGAGGACCAAGTTAAGCTTTTTCTCGGGACACATACATCATATTTTCGAGTACCTGGTTCATATCTCAACTACTTTTCTTTCAATTCAGCTTCCTGCTAATGTCCCTGGGAACCAACAGATCATAACCCAAGTACTTGGGTTCCTGCCCCATCATGGTAGAACTGCATGGAGTTTCCTGCTCCTGGTTTTAACCTGGCCCAACCATGGCAATTGCGGGCATCTGCGGGCATCTGGGGAGTAACCAGAGGAAGATATTTCTCTCTGTCTTCTCTCTTTCAAATAAATAAGCAGATTTTTTAAATATTTTATATTTGGGGCCAGTGTAGTGGGTAAAGCTGCCACCTGCAGAGCCGGCATCCCATATGGGTACCGGTTCTAGTCCCGGCTGCCCCTCTTCCAATCTAGCTCTCTGCTATGACTTGGGAAAGCAGTAGAAGATGGCCCACGTACTTGGGCCCCTGCATCTGCATGGGAGACTGGGAAGAAGTTCTTGACTCCTGGCTCCTGGCTTTGGATCAGCGCAGTTCCAGCCGTCGCAGCCATCTGGGAAGTGAACCAGCAGATGGAAAACCTCTCTCTCTCTCTCTCTCTCTCTCTCTCTCTGTCTCTCTCTGCCCCCTCCTTCTCTCTGTGTGTAACTCTGACTTTCAAATAACTAAATAAATCTTTTAAAAATATTTTATTTTGTTAATTTAATTTGTTTTGATAAAAATTAATAAAGATCTGTTTATTTTTAAGAATAATCAGTATTTTTAAGTTTTTACTTATTTTCATTTTATTTGGAAGGCAATGAGACACAGAAGGAGACAGAAGCACAGGGACACAGACATATTTTCCATCCTCTGATAAACCCCCCCCCCCCAATGGCGGCATCCACAACTGGACCAGGATGAAGCAAAGAGCCGGGAATTCAATACAGGTATCTTATGTGCACAACAGGGACTCAAGTACTTGAGTTATCACTTGTTTTGCCTCCCAGAGGGTGCATCAGCAGGAAGCTAAAATTGGAAGCAGAGAAAGGATTCTAAACCAGGCACTCTGATGTGGGTTGCGGGTGTCCTGAGTGTGGTCTCAGCTACTGCTCCAGCTGCCTACCTCCCAATTTATTTTTTCAACTGACTACATTGGAATCTTCTCCCTCACTGTTTTAATGTGCCAAAAACAACTATTTCTAAAATCTATCTGCCTAGGTGTGCCTTCTCTACTGCCTCATCAACTGATTTCTTCCTGTTATTATAGTAGTGTATCTTATTTTAACTACCATAGCTATAGACTACATTTTAACAACTGGTAGACAATTTATCTCATTATATGTTGAATATAAATTGCTACCATTTGTACTACATTCAAATACTTTTCTCAGAATAATGAAAACTAAAGAAAATTGGAGTTACTAGACTTCCCTATCAATCAATAGTGTATGACCAACATAGTCTTTTTACACATGGATATGTGATATGTAATAGATATTTCATAGTATTAGTACCTACAGATAATGTTAACATGTACCACAGTAAGAGCAGCATGATAACTCAGCATCTTTAAGAAATTGTTATTCCAGCCAGCACCACGGCTCACTAGGCTAATCCTCCACCTGCTGCGCTGGCACTGTGGGTTCTAGTCCCGGTTGGGGCGCCGGATTCTGTCCCGGTTGTTCCTCTTCCAGTCCAGCTCTCTGCTGTGGCCCAGGAAGGCAGTGGAGGATCACCCAAGTGCTTGGGCCCTGTACCCGCATGGGAGACCAGGAGGAAGCACCTGGATCCTGGCTTCAGATCAGAGAGAGGGCTTCAGATCAGTGCACTGGCCGTAGCGGCCATTTGGGAGGTGAACGAATGGAAAGGAAGACCTTTCTCTCTGTCTCTCTCTGTCTCTCACTGTCTATATCTGCCTGTCAAAAAAAAAAAAAAAAAGAAATTGTTATTCCTCTAATAACAGCACTATTTTGTGAATGCTTTATATGTGGCTGGTATTGTCTTCACTGCTTCATGCATGGTTTATTATGGAATCCTTAGACCAATACAATCTGTTATTTTCTATCCCATTCCTATTTAAATCTGTCACACAAGGAATCTACCAAGCTCTGAACTCCACGTTAGTCCCATAGAACTTCCCACCTCTTTTGGCTCCACAGAAGCTTTAGAGAATGAGTCAATTCTCCAGAGAAGACAACGGAGTAGGAATTAAGACCAGAAAGATATATTTGAGGAGAGGAGGATTCCACTCAAATAATCCTGACTATACTCTGGATTCAGAGAACCATCGCATTTCTCCACTTCTCACCGTATTCTGCTCATGTATCTATAGAGTTAAGCCAATGGCGAACATCAGTAGCTTTCAGCAATATCTGTAAAAGCTAATCAGCTCTCTGTGTCTGTCATCTCCTCAGAATTAGAGTCTCTAAGAGGAGAAAAAAAAAAAAAACAGTGATTCAGTGATTTAGAAGCATCATATTTATCTATTCCAAGACAAACAAGAAGAATGGGGCATCAAGACAGTTAATATTGATGCCCAATCACTGCATCATTCTGACTTTGTATTTTAAAAAGAATGTGCTTTAACCTGCTTTCTGTGAGTTCTCACTCTTTAAGTCCCTGTATGCACTAATGGTTATCAAATGGGCAGCTGTTTATTTTGCAAGGAAAATCCAACTCCACAGACCAGGTTGTTTAAGTATTTTAAATAAACATTCTCTGTAAACCCTAAAATGGTGCATTTACCATGACTTCTATAAAGAGCTCATTTACATTTATGTGGAAAAAATAAATAGAACAAAGGATCATTTAAACCTAGTCTTCACTGGAGTTCAATCTCCAAGTTCAGACCCATGCATTCCCTTTCAAACCAGGTACTTTGTGGTTACAGTATAAATTGGGGCTGGCCTGCTAAGCCTGCAGTCAGATTACACAGGCTTTCCAGAATGGGCTGGGAATCCCTTTGGATGCTAAGCAGCCCCCAAGGTGGGGTCCATTTTTATTTCCCATTGCTCACACCATACAGCCTAATGCAAACATGCCTGGTGCCACAGAAAGGCAATCGTTTGTAGAACCAAGTGCTGTAATTTCATCCTGAAAAGCCCTTGATGGATAGAAAGAGTACAAGTTGCTCTATTCCTTTGAATGGGCTTTAGTGCTTCACGCTAATTTTTCAATGAGTAACATTAGTATTATTAAAAGGTTCATGAAATAAGCCATTTTTAGTGCTCTGAAATGCTCCTAGGGACAGAATATCATTGCATGAAAAACCCATCTATTTATCAAGTTGAAGACTCCTTTTACCTGTGTATTAAGAAAGAAGTATGGAATAGACTTTATTCCTAAACCATGACTAATGTGTTGATAGAATTTTGCTTTTTTTTCCTTCCAACATCAAACAACATTCACTTTTTCTAAATAAGTTGTTAGTGCTACTCTCGCTTCAAAACCATTTATACAACATTTTATTACATACTTATAAAATCAACCTGCCATGGGAAACTCAAGAAAAGGTGATAAATACCATGAAAGAGTATTTAAAATATATATATATATATCTCCATAGTGAGTAACAACATTACAAAGAGATTCTATTCTAGCTGGGTTAAGGTCATATGAGTTCAGAAATATTTGAAAAACACAGGGCTGGTGTTGTGGTGTAGCAAGTTAAGCTAACCCTTGTGATGTTGGCATCCCTCATTGAAGTGCCAGTTAGAGTCCCATCTGCTCCACTTCTGATCCAGTGCCCTGCTAACGTGCTTTGGAAAGCAGAGGCAGATGGCCAAAGTACTTTGGCCCTTGCCACCCATGTTAGAGACCAGGTGGGAGTTTCTGGCTCTGGCCTCTGCCTGGCCCAGCCCTGGCCATTGTGGCCATGTGGGAAGTGAACCTGTGTAGAAGATCTCTTTATCTGTGTCTTTCCTGGTCTAACTTTGCCTTTAAAAAAATAATTATTTTAAAAAAGAGAAATTTGAAAACAAAGAATGGTAAACCTCTTAAGAACACCCTGTTAGAGAGGCTAAACAACTGCAAGAACCTGTGTAAAAGCATAGTTTCAGTTATTGAGGATTTTGCTTTCATGATGTCACAAAATTAACTATGTTTATTTTATTCTGTTACTAATTTATTCCAATAGTGAGTAGGCATTGACAAAGAGGACAGCTGATGGGAAGAGCACCAATTAATTTTTCAAATCTTTGCCTTCATAAATATCTTTAACTTTTTTTAAAGATTTATTTATCTATTTGAAAGTCAGAGTTACACAGAGAAGGCGATGCAGAAAGAGAGGGAGATACAGAGAGAGAAAGAGAGAGAGGTTTTTCATCTGCTGGTTCACTCCCCAGTTGGCCACAACAGCCAGAGCTGCGCCAATCCGAAGCCAGGAACCAGTATCTTCACCCGTGTCTCCCATGGGGGTGCAGGGGTCCAAGGACTTGGGCCATCCTCTACTGCTTTTCCAGGCCATAGCAGAGAGCTGGATCAAAAGTGGAGCAGCCAGGTCTCAAAACAGCGCCCATATGGGATGCCAGCACTGCAGGCGGTGGCTTTACCTGCTACACCACATCATCAGCACCTAAATATCCTTAATTTTAACATAGTATGTTTAGAGAAAAGCTAGAAAGTAGTGCAGCGAGTGCACATATTTATCCATTGGTAACCTAAGTTCTTCTAATTTTAACATCTTGCATGAGCCATAGCACAACTAAGAAATTAATGTAGGAATGAATATCGGTGTAATACTTATAAGTAAATCACAAAATTCATTAGAATTTCATTATTTATTCCACTAATGCCCTTTCCTTTATCTAGGGTCCAGTCCAGGATCCCATTTTACATGTAACTGTCATGTCTTAGAATTTACATCTGTGATAACTCTTTAATCTTTCTTTGGCTTTCATGCCTTTAAGACTTTTCAAGAGCACTCATTTGATACTCTATAGAATTATCTTCAGTTACATTTTCTCTGATCTGTTCTCATGATTAGGTTGCACTCATGTATGAGGATGAGACATCTCGTTACTAATGTGCTGGCCCTCAGTACTTGGTCACTCCACTTGATCATTTTTCCTTTTAGAATGAGAAAATAACAGGGATACACTTTGAGATTGTACCGTAACTGGTTTCTCAAACTTCTGCTTCTAATCAGTACTCCCTGGCAGGTCTTGCCTACAACAGATATGACCATTGCATTAATAGGTTGACCATCATACCTTAGCAAATCAGATCTGAGTACTACAGTACATGTTTTCTTGTACAATATGCAAAGCAGAATATGATATGCTGCCACTATTCATTTTTTAAAGATTTATTTGTTTATTTAAAAGACAAGCTGAGAAGAAAAGAGGAGGGAAAGGGAGAGGGAGAGAGATGGATTTCCCAAGCATTGATTCACTCCCCAAATGCCTACAATGATCGGGGTTTGGCCAGGCTGATCCCTGGAGTCCAGAAATCCTTTCAGGTCTCTAATATGGATGGCAGGGGTCCAAGTACTTGCACAATCTTCTGCTGCTTTTCCAGGCACATTAGCAGGAAGCTGGTTCAGAAGCAGATCAGCCAGGGCATGAACCAGCATTCTGACAAAGGATGCCAGTATCACGAGCTATGGCTAATCCACTGCACCATAATGCTGGTACCAATAAAACATTATTCAGACTATTACAGGAAAAGTTGAATATTTAAAATGATCACTGAAAACTATGAAATATTACATTTCCACCATAGGCATAAGGACAAAATGCTGCCAATATAACAGGAGCAGCTTACCTAACACATGCACTTACTAGATTAAACACCTGACAAGTGTTTCTATAAATCAGAATATCTAGTCGCAAATCTGAATTCTGGAATTTGAGAGGGCTAGAAGTTTTATCTTGATTGACTGTGAGCTTTTGCTTTTACTTTTTGGTTCATATTGGACTCTGGTGCATAGATGTTAAGAGGAAGCATTTTAGAAGTACATCTAGTCAAAACACTGCAGGTGACACCAGGTGAAGATAGGACATCTGCTTTACTGAACAGCATGGACAGATTTGCATTGTATTACGGGGAACAAGTTTCTTTCTGCCAGGGCCTTATGGATATTTATAACATTATTCATGAGCCATATCAAATTGTCAGCCTAAAAAAATAGATTTATTGAGCTTCAAGTCGTGCATGAGATTTCATTAGCAGGGCCAAACCAACTGATTTCACCAGCTTCTGTGACCTGAGGGCCAGATATTGCCTACCCCTACCCAATACAGCTGATACAGTAGCTTCTAATCATGTATTGCCCAAAACATAGCAACTAACCATTTCTAGTCACTGACACAATGCTAGAGATATGACATAAATACAAAATACAAACTGTATTTAAAACCTTAGTATGAAAAAATCAGTATAAAACATTTCATTAATGATTTTATATTGTTTACAATCTAAAACTATAATATTTTGCATATATTGAATTAAATGACATGCATTACTAAATTAATTGTACTGCTTTCTACTTTTTCAATGTGTCTGCTTGAAAATATTATTACACATCACTCATATTTCTATTTGACACTGTTGAATTTGAACTTTTCATGGTGTTCCATAAGAAAAACAACTTCCTCCTTCAAACTTTGAGTCACACAGTTCAAGGAACATGGGCGTAATAACTGGAGACCTGGGGTCACAGTCAGGTTTTATCACCTAATGACTATGGGATTTGGAGTTGAAGTTTCTATTTCTCATATTTTTTTGTGAAAATTAAAGAAAGGCAACATACATGAACCTTGTAGAAGAGTATCGACACATTCAATAAATGTCAATTAAAACTATTGTCAAATACTAAAAGAAACTTCCAGGGGCCAGTGTTGGGGTGTAACAGGTGGAACCAGGGCCTGAGATGCTGGCTTCCCATGTGGGCATAGGTTCAAGTCCCTGCTGTTCCACTTCCAATCAAGCTCCCTGCTAAAGTGCAAGGGAGAACAACAGAAAAAAACTAAGTGTTTGGGCTCATGACACTTATGTGGAAGACCTGGATGAAGCTTCTGGTTCCTGGCTTCAGCCTGGCCAAGCCTGGGCCATTTGGGAGGGAACAAGAAGATGGAAGATTCTCTCTCTCTCTCTGTACTCTTTCAAATAAATAAATAAAATTTTAAAAAAGAAACTTCCAAACACCAAACTGAAGCCCAAGGTACATACAATGTTTTCTCTTTATCTCTTTATTTTATATTGTTATTCCCCTAGAAAAATTTCAGCTAAGAACCATCCAAAGAATCTAAAGAAAAAGTAGCATAAATCCACATTAGAAGTTATTCTAATTCTCCAATTTCAGCTATCTCTATCACTTTTTTTTTTTTTTTTAGAGCCCTCAGTTTATTTAACAAAGATGTTCATGAGCAATTACCAAGTAAGTGTCAGATTGTCTGGCACCTAGGGATACAAAACTTAAGGGAAATGTTGCTGGTTTCCTAGAGCTTAGACCTTAATTGAGGAGAACACATAGTAAATGAATCAATAAACTTCAAGCAATTACATGTATGAAAAAGGAAAAACTATTCATCCACATCTGTATCTATCCACCAGTGTGTTCACCTGTCCATCTCTGTCACTGGTAGAACCAAATAAAACCCAACACAAGCAGTTACCTCTAACTAAGGAATATAGCAGAATGGTGCAAAACACAGAAAAGCAAAGGTGAAGATGTCAGGCAGAGGAAAAACAAGAAGCTCAGTGTTCCCAAGATGAATGGGCAAAGATACTCAGCAATAAGAGATGAGGTGGAGAGGGAACCATAGAACAGAAGTGAGGACAAGAGGGTATGATTAGGAATTTTGTATTTTTGTCTATAATACTGTTCTTGATCATTCATCCAGCATTTAAGGCTAGCCGAATTTACAGGATGTTACAGAGTACAGAATCCAGTCACAGTGTCATGAAGAATCATGAGCCCGGGACTCGGCCAACATGTAGAGATGTAAGGAAGTAGCTTCCTGGACAGTGAGAAGGACTGGCCATTGGTGTGGGAAGGAGACCAGGAGAAGACTGGAGACTGTACTGAAAATTTACTAAGCGAGGTGACAGATACATTAACTAACTTGATTGTGAAAATAATTTCACATTACATATGTATAAATCAAATCATACTACATACCTTAAATTTGCATAATTTTGTCAGTCATACCTCAATATTGCTGGGGAAAATGGCTAGGAGAATGTGGTGTCTTGTTACTGCTTGAAGACAGAGCCAATGATTGTGGCAATTGCTGGGAATTCAGGTAAACTCACACAGATATTATCATTGGATTTGTGACATCGATCTAGCTTGTTGGGCGACTTTGGCAAATGAAACTCAGGGAGTGAGGGGAACAGAGGAGGACTGTATTTCTGACACAGGGCTTGATTTGTAGCCAGGATCCTCAAGAAGATTACAATATTTGTGGGAATATGAAAACTCACATAATGAAGTACCTTAAAAATTACATATAATAAGGAGTTAAATAATCTTGTATTAACAATAAATTTCAGAGTAAAGTCTCTGTAGAAGATTTGGTGAGTAGAAAATACCTCTACAAGTCACCATGTTTTAAGTAATATCCATTTACTAAAATTTAGTTCTCATTAATCTTTCAACTTACAAACATATTTCTTATTTACAAGAAAACGGTTTTCACTAGTCCTGTGAATTGATAAAGTTTTCCTATTAATTACCCTGTGAAGATTCACCAATATTTAACCAAATAATATTTCTCCAAGCATTTCATACTGTACCAATATAGTATATCTGATTTTCTGTAATGTTAAACAATATTCAGTAAGTCAAACTTATAATCAAAGAATAAAATTTGGGACTGACGTCTTGGCTTAGTGGGTATAAGTGCATGTGACACTAGCATCCCACATGGGTGCCAGTTCATGTCCAGGATGCTCCACTTCCAATCCAGCTTCCTGTTATTGGCCTGGTAAATAAGCATAATTTGCCCCAAGTGCTTGAGACGCTGTCACCCACAAGGGAGACTAATGTAGCTTTTGATTCAGCCTGGTCCAGCCCTACCCTTGTGACGATTTTGGGAGCGAGCTAACAGATGGAAGATTCTCTCTCTCTCTCAATATTCCACCCCCCCCAACTCTCTCTCTCTTTCTGTCATTCTGACTTTCAAGTAAATAAATAAATATTTTTTAAAAAAGGAAAACCTTCCTACTTTAGCAAGTCTTATACATGTAATAGATCTAACTTAGAAATGTAATTGATAACCTCTTCAATTGCTTTTTAAACATCTTCAAAGAAAAAAAATACACAAATTATCACAATGATTACAATCTTACAATCTTACTAAGCTTATGTAAACAGCTTATACAAAAGCATAAATACTGTGCTCCACATAGCTAGAGTGTGTCAATACAGAATACCATCTATTAATATTATTGGACACTTTTATATCTTTTTTCTAGAATAGTTCAAATTATTTGTTTCTTTTTACTATTATTATTTACTTTTAACACCTCACAAAATTTTGTTTTCTTTAGAAATCTCACATCTCTGTGACTTGTCCAGGGAAACTTGGTTATAAACTATATCACATCACAGTCTATATTTTTATGTATTCGATGATTGTGAAATCCTTGCATTTAACTTGGCTTTTGTTTAAATACCCCTTAGTGAGAACCTTGAGGGAAGATGTTTGGAAAATTTGAATTTTCAGAAATGCATTAATGTATGAATCCTTATCTGGGTCTTTAATACTTAGAAAACTATATCCCTCTTATTTGAATCCTTGTCTAATATCCTATCAAGTTATATTAAAATTCTGAGTTTAAATGAATCACAAAGTGTTAAATTCCAAGTTTAAATGAATCATAAAATATCTTCTGGATATAAATGTCTAATTTCATCAATAGATGCAGAGAGTGAAGTCTAACTACACCAAATTATCCATATACTCCATTTCATGAAGGAAATTAGTGTTATAGATGTGATTAGTACCCAAAATCTTCCAGGAATATGTAGTGTCTTTTCTACAACCAGCCCTCTATTTCTTCTTTCCCCAAAATGTCAGACACTTACACTTTGTGTCTTGCAGTGAATTGAAAACAAGAGATGAGCAATCTTACTTTCTTACAACTCAACATAGCATTCCCACATAGTGCATCATCTTTTGAGACATGTCCTATTTTTGTTGATTTATTTTGACTAAAAATGCAAATAATCTTTTTCCACATGCCTAGCTGTAGAAGCTGATTTTGTCCATAAAACACAGCAAAAGCTTTAAAAGCTCAAAGCTAAGTTTTCAATCTGGGATTAAGTTAAGCTGAACTTTTCCCTTTTTAGATAATTTAAATCTGAGCTATTTAGCAAGTGATTGCTTGTGCAAAACTCCATGAAAGTATTTTTTTGATCATTAATTTCATTTTGATGGTAAAATGATAGACTGAGAAGTTTTTTTCCTCAAAAAAATCTATCTACATTGAAAAAATCCAAAGGCTTCACTTAATTACCATTTACATCAATATCTGTAAACAACTAATGTTATTTATTTGAATCATAATATAGAATGAAAAATTCATTGTTTTTTTTATTTGATGGCAAAGTATTTAACTCCAGTACCTTTCATAGTAGCTAACATATGCAGGAACTTCATAAAGTTTATGGAAAATGGAATTTTAAAATAAGTTAACTTTGGTGCAAATTGAAATCTACCCATGGCTTGTGCATAATATGCATTCTTCCTGAACTTTTTGCAAATCCTGCATATATATAGATTTCCAAATTTTCTTGAACCAAAATGAACTTATGTTTTAATTCTCCTTTCCATAAACCCCTTTTTCATTTTATTTCAAAGGCAGAGAAAGAGAGAGGGAGAGGGAGGGAGGGGGGGGAGAGAGAGAGAGAGAGAGAGAGAGAGATTATAGGAGCCAACAAAGAGAGACACTTTCCATCTGCTGTTTCCCAAAGCCAAGACTGGACCAGGGCAAAGCCAGGAGCCTGGAACTCAGTCTGGCTTTCCTGCATGGATAACAGGGACCCAAGTATTTGAACTACCTGCTACCTCCAAGGATGTGCATCAGCAGCAAGCTGGACTGGAACAAGGCCCTCTGAAATGGGCTATGGACATCGTAAGTGGAGAAAACCTCTACACCAACTACCTAACCATCCATAAACTTTGTGAAGTGCCCTTGCATAATACAGCGTCCGGAAATATTTTTTCACATGAAAAAAATATGACAGCCATGGTTATTTTTCTTCCTAGACTAAACAAAAACATGGGCCTTTGCTGGCATAGATAACTCAGCTGAATGTGAAATCCTTAAGCTAATTCATGTCCCCGAGAAAGATAGTTTCAATGTCTTTATAGATGGAGTTCCTACAATGTCCCAAGGTAATGTATTTCACTTTGAAACCAACTAAGCCAGGAGGCATTCTGGGCATAGCTTGACTGCAGAGACGTTTGCAAAGCTCTCAGACACTGCGTTACAGACACCTTCCATTTGATTGTTTTAATAAGAATTCTCTCCAGTTAACTACCTCCTGCTACAGCCACACCACAGGATATTAAAAAGGCACTAACCTTAGTTGTGCCTCACTACCTGTGCTGTTTTAACATAAGAATGCTCTTAACTTACTCTGCTTCTGTGAAGGGATCAGGCTTCTGGGAGTTTAAACAAATTAATAAATTTGTTGATTAGGAAAGAGAATTTGCCAGCTTCCTGTGTATATTTTTATTCAACACAATACACACACGCAGAGCTATGTGGTTAGTTCTAACAGCTTCTGGGAAGAGGGATCCTTGCCAGCTGTTCTGCATCACCAGTGAGGATAAGAGGGCTCTTTAACTCTGGCATGAGGTCATTGGGTTCATTACAGTGAAAATTTGCTTTTCAATGAGGCTTTTTAGTCTTTGGAATGGGTTGGTAAGGGACATGGAAACTATTGTAAGATAGGAAATATGCGACTTCTTTGCTGATGTATCAGGCAAAAAGAAGTATTCCTTGTCCAGTACAGTAAACCTCTGCCATTTCCCCTTTATTCATCAGTAGTAGGCCTAAAGGGATGCATAGAGACTAAATGATTTTTAAAATTCCAAGGCCTACACCATACCCCAAATCAAATCAGAAAATCAAAGGAGTGGGATTCAATCATCAGTATTTTTAAAGCCCCCTCAATGAATCTACATTAAACTACAAACTCAAGGAAACTGCTTACGAAGATGGTTCCCTAAAAACAAACTCTGACTGAAGACTGGGACTGGCACAGGCACTGTGGCATAGGCGGTTAAGCTTTTCTGCCTGCGCTGCCAGCATCCCATATGGATGCTGGTTCAAGTCCTGGTTGCTTCACTTCCAATCCCACTCCCTGTTAATGACCCAGGAAAGCAGTGGAAGATGACATAAGTGCACTAAGGGCTCTTGCACCCAC
The DNA here is from genome assembly GCF_964237555.1 of Oryctolagus cuniculus. Lineage (NCBI taxonomy): Eukaryota > Metazoa > Chordata > Mammalia > Lagomorpha > Leporidae > Oryctolagus > Oryctolagus cuniculus. The sequence continues at coordinate 32,343,524 of NC_091442.1, forward strand.
GTGGGAGATCCAGAAGAAGCTCCTGGCTCCTGGCTTCAGATCAGCCCAGCTCTGGCTGTTGCAGTCATGTGGGGAGTGAACCAGTGGATGGAAGACTGCTCTCTCTCTCTCTCTCTCTCTCTCTCTGTCCCTCTCTCTCTCTAACTCTGCCTCTCAAATCTTTAAAGAAAAGAAACAGATGTCTAAGATCAGGTAATACCAACTGCAGAAAAAAAAAGACAGTGATTAAGTAAATTCCATTGATCCTGATCTTTAAGCCTGTGCTTCTGCATCTGTTCATTGTCTAAACCTGAGCCTGGTGGCTGTGGAGCTTCCAGGCTCACAGAGGAAAGTAGCAAGAGCAGCCATTTCTTTAAAAAAAAAAAAATGCTGACTTTGATCAGCATAAAAACGGACTTGTAGAGAACTGTTTGAGATCTTATAAAACTGGAGGGAAAAAAGGCTAGAAAATCCTTCTGAAAGTCACAGTTCAGGGGGTCTAGCCACTCAAAAACTGGGGCTTTAATGATAAGATGATAGACTACTTCCACTCCCAATAATCTTAGAAAAATCATCAGGGGCCAGCACTGTGGCGCAGTGGGGTAAAGCCCTGACCTGAAGCATTGGCATCCCATATGCTTCTCGGCTGCTCCTCTCCCGATCCAGCTCTCTGCTATGGCCTGGGAAAACAGTAGAAGATGGCCAAAGTCCTTGGGCCCCTGCACCCACATGGGAGACCTGGAAGAAGATTCTGGCTCCTGGCTTCAGATGGGCGAAGCTCTGGCTGTTGTAGCCATCTGGGGAGTGAACCAGCGATGGAAGACCTCTCTCTCTGTCTCTACCTCTCTCTGTAACTCTGTCTTTCAAATAAATAAAATAAATCTTTAAAAAAGAAAAAAGAAAAAGCACTCGGGCTCCAGGATACTAGAAGTGCATTAATATTGAGAAAGCTGGGCCGGCGCCATGGCTCACTTGGCTAATCCTCCGCCTGTGGCGCCAGCACTCTGGGTTCTAGTCCCGGTTGGGGTGCCAGGTACTAGTCCCAGTTGCTCCTCTTCCATTCTAGCTCTCTGCTGTGGCTTGGGAGGGTAGTGGAGGATGGCCCAAGTGCTTGGGCCCTGCACCCGCATGGGAGACCAGGAGGAAGCACCCGGCTACTGGCTTCGGATAGGCGCAGCGCTGGCCCTAGTGGCCATTAGTTGAGTGAACCAACGAAAGGAAGACCTTTCTCCCTGTCTCTCTCTCACTGTCTATAACTCTACCTGTCTAATAATAATAAAAAAAAAAGCTGCAAGCCATTGATCATATTTAAGGGGCGGTTACTAGGGAAGCTTGAAGACAACAGGAGAGAGAATTGAAGAAATGCATGTCTCTGATAGTTTTAGATGACTTCACCAGTAGTTGTATGCAGCAAGGAAAAGAATCAGTGAGTTTGAAGATATGTCAATAGAAACCACACAAAACAAAATGCTAAGAGAAAAAGAATGAGAAGAAACAAGAGACTGTCAAAGGCTCTCCTGCTCGCTCTCTTCTCATCTCTATCTTCTCTCCTCACTAGCTCCTCTCCTTTCTCTCTGTCTCTCTCTCTGTGTGTCTCTCTCTCTGTCTCGGCTCCTCTTGGCTTCTCTCTTCTCTCATCTCCTCTCTCTCCCTCTCTATCATCCGCTCTTTCCTCACTCTCTTGTCTCTCTCCTCCCCTCTCCACCCTCTTCTCTCCTCACTAGCTCCTCTTTCTCTCTCTCTTTTTACTCTCTTTTTCCTTCTTCGCCCCTTCCCTCCAGCCTGCTGGGTTTTCCTCAATAAACCCTTTCCCTTAAAAAAAAAAAAAAAAAGAGACTGACTTTCAAAGCACCACAGGGCAGTCTCAAAAGGTACAGGTATAACATGCATAAAGGAAATACCAAAAGGAGAAAATAAGAAGGAAGAAACATTTAAAATAACACTGGATAGGAATTCCTCAACATTGATGATAGACTGCAAACCACACATCCAGGAAGCTCAAAGAAACCAAGTCTGTTAAACACCAAAAAATCCGCACCATAGGGTATAATAATCAAATTACGGAAAACCAAAAATAGGGACTGGTGTTGTGATGCAGGAAGTTAAGGTGCCACTTGCAATGTCGACATCCTATATTTGAGTGAATGTTTGGGTCCTGGCTGCTCTTCTCCAATCCAGCTCCTTGCTAATACACCTGGAAAAGCAGAGGAAGATGCCAAACTACTCGGGTCCCTTCCACCTACATAGTAATCCAGGAGGGAGTTCCAAGCTCCTTGGCCAGCCCTAGCCATTACCAAAGAAACAAAACTAAAGACAAGGAGAAAATCTTGAGATTCCAAGCTGATGGAATAGGGAGGGGTGTAATGCTCTAAGCTAGGAGTAAATGGCAAAAAAAAAAAAAAAAAAAAAGAAGAAGAAGGAGAAGAAGGAGAAGGAGAAGGAGAAGGAGAAGGAGGAGAAGGAGGAGAAGGAGGAGGAGAAGGAGAAGGAGAAGAAGGAGAAGGAGAAGAAAGAGAAGGAGAAGGAGGAGGAGGAGGAGGAGGAGGAGGAGGAGAGGGAGAAGGAGGAGGAGGAGAAGGAGAAGGAGGAGGAGAAGGAGGAGAAGGAGAAGAAGGAGGAGGAGGAGGAGAAGGAGGAGGAGGAGAAGGAGAAGAAGGAGAAGGAGGAGAAGGAGGAGAAGGAGGAGGAGGAGAAGGAGGAGAAGGAGAAGGAGAAGAAGGAGGAGGAGGAGAAGGAGAAGAAGGAGGAGGAGAAGGAGGAGGAGGAGGAGGAGAAGGAGAAGGAGGAGAAGGAGGAGAAGGAGGAGGAGGAGGAGAAGGAGGAGAAGGAGAAGGAGGAGAAGGAGAAGGAGGAGAAGGAGAAGAAGGAGAAGGAGAAGAAGGAGAAGAAGGAGAAGAAGGAGAAGGAGAAGAAGGAGAAAAGAAGGAGAAAGAAGAAGAAGAAGAAAAAGAAGAAGAAGAAGAATACGAAGAATAATAAAAAGAAGAAGAATACAGTCTCAGAGGAGAGTTAGAAAACCACAGTGGAAATTATGGAATGAAGAGGAACATCATGGATCAGTGTGGAAGGTGTACATGGACACAGCACATGCCACAGCAGCCGGAAACTGGAGTAAGCACCAGCTTTGGAGAGTGAAGTGAGATCACACTGCAGCAGCCTGTGCCCTTGGTGATATAGCCAGAGAGTTTGGCATGAGTCCAGCCTGGAGCCCCAAGGGAATTAGGATACCCACCACCTCAGTGGGAAAATAAAGGGCATGTTTCTCTTTCCCCCTCTCCCCAACAGTGGTGCCTGGCAACCAGCTGAGAGAGGGCAGGGGCCATTTTGGGCATAAGTAGCTGCTACAGAAGCTCTCATGGGTGCACCCAGCAAATGGCCAGGATAAGATGTCATCCTGTTAGAGGTAGCAGCAGTGGCATCAGCTCAGGTGCATGCACCCAGCATCCAGCAGGGGAAAGGCAACACTGTGAAACAAGTGGAGGCTGCAAGTGGTGGCTCTTGTGCATGCATGTGATCCAGAAATTCTACCAGAGGGAAACATCCACACTACCCACTGACTTTGAGTCTGGCTGGGAAAATTGGCAGAGGGCTGTGCACCTGCATAGGACTGTGAGGTACCCCCAGCATCTCTACATATCACAAGCTCTGGGTCTCAAACCACCTAAGTGGAGCACCAACAGGCTCTGGGAATCTCTCTGCCTCTCTGTGGATGAGACAGGCTAGCAGGGAAGATCAGATCACCGGCACCCCGTGACTATGGGGCCCTTGTGTGCTGAGACCATGGGAACTCTGCGATTGCATGAGAGGGCATGGGGTATAGATAGGTCGCTGGACAATCAATGTGAATGGCTGCACATGCTCAGATCTCCCTGATTACCTTGGGTAGGTTATTGCAACAGGACCTGTGCTCACTCTGAGGACTGCACAGATCCTTTGTGTGGTTCATATGGCAGCACAGAAGAGTGTTGTACTCATGGTGGACTAACACCTGGGCACTGATCAACCTAGAAGACAGGAGTTGAGGGTATGATTATGCCAATAGAGTAATCATATCCTCCTTTCTGCCAAAAAGAACAGATCTACCTAGACCAACTTCGGTGTCACCCTGGATACTCACTCCACCCTGAAGCGCTGACCAGAGCTCCCTGTCCACACCTAGCACACATCTCTGGGTATTCACTGAAAGAGCAGAGACTCCATTAAGCTACAGAGACATAGTTCAAAGATAAAAACAATCAAAGGAAAAAAACCCAACAAGTATTTCCCCAAATGCCTAAAAAGAAACACAGAAATTCAAGAGACAGAGACGAGAATAAGGAAGACAACATGATCTCCCCCCTCCCCCTCCTCCGCCTCCCGACACCACAACGAAACCAACACTTCAATATTGGAATGGGAAGAGGAAGAGGTTGATGAAATGCCTCAAACAGAATTCAAAAGTTTAATTATAAGATTACTCAGAAGTGGGGCTGGAACAGTGGTGCAGCAGGTTGAAGCCCTGGCCTGAAGCACTGGCAACCCATATGGGCGCCAGTTCTAGTCTCAGCTGCTCCTCTTCCAATCCAGCTCTCTGCTATAGCCTGGGAAAGCAGTAGAGGATGGCCCAAGTCCTTGGGCCCATGCACCCACGTGGGAGACCAGAGGAAGCTCCTGGCTCCTGGCTTCGGATCGGCTCAGCTCTGGCCATTGCGGCCATCTGGGGAGTGAACCAGCGGATGGTAGACCTCTCTCTCTGTCTCTACCTCTCTCTGTAACTCTGTCTTTCAAATAAATAAAATATTTTTTTTAAAAAGATTAATCTGAAGCAATGGGAAGCAAATTTATGAATTAAAGAAATCCATACATGACATGAATGAAATATTTTCCTATGAAATTGAGATTGTTGAAGAGAAATAAAAATGAAATATTATAAATGAAGAATTCAATATGTGAAATTTAAAATACAGTGGGAAATCCTGACAAAAGACTTGATGAGCAGAAGAAAGAATATCCAGGCTAGAAGACAAATCTTTAGAAATTTTTCAGTCAGACCAAAAAAAAAAAAAAAGAAATTAAAAACAGTGTTGGAGATTTATGCAATACTATCAAACAGCCCATCATGTGGGTCTTAGGGGTTCCTGAATATGTGTAAAGAGAGAATGGATTAGAAGGCCTGGTCAGTGAAATAATTACAGAAAGATTCCTCAATTTGGAGAAAGATAGGGACATCTAAGTGCATGAGGCACATAGAACTCCTTATAGACATGACCAGAAAAGACCTACACCATGAAACATTGTAGTCAAACTTTCAACAGTAAAACATAAAGAAAATATTATAAAATATGCACAAGAGAAATGTTAGAAATGCCAGATTACTTTTAGAGGATCTCCAATTAGACTCACAGCTGACTTCTCATCAGAAACCCTACAGGCTAGGAGAGAATGGAGAGACATTCTTAAGACAGGTCTTAAGAGGAAAAAAACCAAAATTGTCAAACTAGAATATTGTACTCTGAAAAGCTTTCATTTATGGATGAAGGTGAAATAAAAACCATCCATAACAAAAAGAAATTAAAAGAATTTGTCACCACTCATCAGCCTTACAAAAGATACTTAAGGAGATGAAACACATAGAAACACAGAAAGATGGTTATATCAATAGATGCAGAGAAAGCATTTGATAAAACACCCTTTCCTGATGAAAACGTTAAGCAAATTGGGTACAGAAGGAACGTTCTTCAACACAATCAAGGCAATTTATGACAAACCCACAGCCAACATATTATTGAATGGGGATACATTGGAAGCATTCCCACTAAGATCTGGAACCTGACAAGAATGTCTACCCTCACCATCGCTATTTTACATAGTCATAGAAATTTTAGCCAGAGCCATTAGACAAGAAAAAAGAAATCAAGGGGATACAAATTGGAAAGGAGGAAGTCAAACTATCCCTGGGCTAGCGCCGTGGTTCACTTGGTTAATCCTCCGCCTACTGCGCCGGCATCCCATATGGGTGCCGGGTTCTAGTCCCGGTTGCTCCTCTTCCAGTCCAGCTCTCTGCTGTGGCCAGGGAAGGCAGTGGAGGATGGCCCAAGTGCTTGGGCCACTGTACCCACCTGGGAGGCCAGGAGGAAGCACCTGGCTCCTGGCTTCAGATTGGCGTATCTCTGGCCATTGCAGCCATCTGGGGAGTGAACCAATGGAAGGAAGACCTTTCTCTCTGTCTCTCTCTCACTGTCTATAACTCTACCTGTCAAATAAATAAATAAATAAAACCTATCCCTATTTGCAGATGACATGATTCTATATACAGGGAAACCAAACACCACTAAGAAAGTATTGGAACTCATGAAAGAGTTTTGTAATGTGGCAGGATATAAAATTAACACACAAAAATCAATAGTCTTTGTATACACAGACAATGCCATAGCTGAAAAAAGAACATCTAAGATCAATCCCATCCCCATACAAAATGAAGTCAGCATATGGAAGAGTTATCTTTTATCCCCATGTTTATTGCAACTCAATTCACAATAGCTAAAATAGGGAATCAATCCAAATGTCCATCAGCTGATGATGGGATAAAGAAATTATGTATACACTATGCAATACTATTTAGTGGTTAAAAAAAGTAAAATCCTGTGTCTTGCAACAAGCTAGATAGATGCAACCAGAACCATTATGCTTAATGAAATAAGCCAGTCCCAAAAATACCATAAATTTTCCCTGATCTGTGCTAAAAGAGTGCCTAAAATATAATGTATTGGAGTGAAATTGATGTTTTGAAATCTGATCTGGGGCCGGCGCTGTGGCTCACTTGGTTAATCTTGCACCTGCGGCGCCAACATCCCATACGGGCATCGGTTCTAGTCCTGGCTGCTCCTCTTCCAGTCCAGCTCTCTGCTGTGGCCCAGGGAAGCCAGTGGAAAATGGCCCAAGTGGTTGGGCTCCCGCACCCGCATGGGAGACCAAGAGGAAGCACCTGACTCCTGGCATTGGATCAGCGTAGCTCCAGCTGTAGCAGCCATTTGGGGGGTGAACTAATGGAAGGAAGACCTTCCTCTCTGTCTCTCTCTCTCTCACACTAACTCTATTTGTCAAATAAAAAAAAATAAAATAAAGAAACCCAATGATAGTTTACAGCTCTGTCTCTACTGTGAAGAACAGTGTCTTTTTTTTCCCCCTTCATACCATTTGTTGAACTCTTTACTCAGTGTGGAGTTAATCTTATGAGTATAAAGTAAACTGAAAATAGATTTTTTGTGAAAATTAAGAGTGGGAATAGGAGAGGGAGGAGAAAGAAAAGTGGAAGTATGGGTGGGAATAAGGGTAGAGTGGGAAGTGTCACTATGTTCCTAAATCTGTATACATGAAATTTATATACCTTAAACAAATTTTTAAGGAGGAAAGAAAAAAATTAATATAGAAATAAGGGTAAGAATTATACTGGACTTCTCTATACAACCAACAAGTAGAGTGAAATATTTACCATATTGAAAAATGAAAAATAAAGCACAAACCTTGATTATCATTCTCAGTGAGCTTATGCTTCAAAAGAGATGAAGAAATAAATATATTCTCAGAGATACGAACTACAGGACTCTATTGCCAATAAACTTGCTTGTAAGAAATGTTAAAAATTGTTCACCAGGGTAAAAGAAAATTATAAAAGTCAGAAAATCAGATACCCATATAGAAAGAGAAAGAATTAGAGCAGGAAAAGTAGAAGCTAAAATAAAATATTTTAATTTTATTCTAAATTATAAAATAGATAATTTTATTTAATGTAATAGCAAAACACATTTGCTAATTTGAACTTATTAATAGAGGGAGAAAGGAAAGAAATGTTATGAAGAATAGAAGGAGCAGTTGGGAAATCTTTCTTATCAAATGCCTGTATACCCGTTAAGTGGTGTGAGAAGATAAAATGTGGACAGTAACAATTTTATAAAGTTTATTTGAGTGAACAGGAACTCATGAATCAGGCAGCACCAAACTCCAAGTGGTTTGTGACTCTGCTGAAGGGACACTAGGGAAAGTCTTTTTTTTTTTTTTATTTTTTTATTTTTTTTATTTTTTTTTGACAGGCAGAGTGGACAGTGAGAGAGAGAGACAGAGAGAAAGGTCTTCCTTTGCCGTTGGTTCACCCTCCAATGGCTGCCGCGGCTGGCGCGCTGCGGCCAGCGCACCGCGCTGATCGATGGCAGGAGCCAGGAGCCAGGTGCTTTTCCTGGTCTCCCATGGGGTGCAAGGCCCAAGCACCTGGGCCATCCTCCACTGCACTCCCTGGCCACAGCAGAGAGCTCGCCTGGAAGAGGGGCAACCGGGACAGAATCCGGCGCCCCGACCGGGACTAGAACCCGGTGTGCCGGCGCCGCTAGGCGGAGGATTAGCCTAGTGAGCCGCGGCGCCGGCCTGGGAAAGTCTTTTACATGCTGAACATAAAAGCAAACCAAAGAAAATGTTTGATTAGTTACAGATATGCAATTACCTTATTTGTTCTATCCTGTAGGAAATCTCTAGCTACATAACTGTAAGTTAATTGGTGCCTTCTCATTCATTATGCTTAAGTTTTGCTTTTCCTTTAATACAGACACTATAAGATGTGACCCAAGTTAAATTTTATTTATGTGTGCAAATCAGGCAAAGCTGAGGCCATTTATAAGGCCTAACTGACTTTGTATGTCCAGAGATTTTTCAGGCCTGCTGTCCACTACATTTTATTTTTATAGCGGTATAGTATTATTTGCAAAGAGATTTACATTAGTTGTACATATTTATTATAAACTCTGTTACTACTTTTGTAAAAAAAAGCATAATCGGTATATTAACTGAAGAGATAAAATGAAATCATAAATTAAGCTCAACTAAAAGCAGAGGCACCATAAAAAAGGAAATAGAAAGAATAACGATTAGAAAAGTTACAAATATGAGTGATATTAATCTAACCATATTAATAATCACTTAAATGTAACCGTAAAAGTACACCAAATAAAACTAAAGACTGAAATAGAGGATTAAAATCCCAAATTCTTGTTGTTTAAATAATTCATATGAAGACACAGATAGATAAACAGCAAATGTATAGAGACATGCTAACGCTAATACAAAGGCAACTGGAATAGTTCTATTGATGTCTGAAAAAGCAAACCTCAAAGAAAGGGACATTATCCGGTATAAGGAAGTCATCACACATCTATGAAAGGATCAATTCCCTAACAAGATGAAAAGGGTTGTTCCATTTTGTAAACATAACAAAGTTTAATGTATATGTTCCTAATAACAGTATAAACATGCATGGGACGATCACTGACAGAATTATAAAGAGATACAAACAAATTCATAATGATGTAGACCTCAGCACACCAGTGTCTATAACTGACCATGAAAACTATAAGGATACAGCTGAACTAAAAAGCAGCAGGAATCAACTCTAGTTGTCATTTACTAGACAACTAACAAGAGTAGAATACATACTCTTCTCCAGCTTTCATGGAACACTTGCCAAGACAGACCTCATTCTGGATAATGAAACAGACTTAAACACATATAAATAAATAAATAAATAAAATCATACTTTATGTGCTCCAGACTAAGAAGAAATTAAGCTAGAAATTGATAACAGAAATGTAGCTGATGAATCACAAAATATTTGGAGATTAAGCAACACATGTCTAACACAGGTATAAAAGACAATCTCCAGAACAATTCTTAAGCAACATGAGCTAAATGAAAATGACAATTGAACTTACCCAAATTTGTAGAATGCAGCAAAAGAGGCTTATACAGGATAAATTATAACCTTAAATGCTTACAACAGAAAAGAAAAACTAATTATCAATAAATAAACTTTCTTATTCAGAAACCAGACAGAACATAATATAAATCTAAAGCAAGCAGAAAATAAATAAAACAATAGAAATCAATAAAATAGATAAGGGAAAACAATAGGAAAACTAAAGTATAAAAAGGTTCTTCTTTAAAACATCAGTGCAGTTAATAAAACTGCAGCCCAGTAAATCAAGAAAAATAATAAGTAAGTCACAAATTACTAATGCCATAGATCAATAAGAGGGGACATCTTTATCAATCCTGTGCACGTTAAAAAGATTCTAAGTGAATATTACAATAGGCACTCTATGCCCACCAATTTGATAGTTTAGAAGGTGTGGATGGGTTCCCTGAAAAATATTTCTGCCAAAACTCAAACAAGAAATAAATACTCTAAATAGGCCCCAAATTGGATCAATATTTAATAACCTTTGAAAACAGAAAGCACCAGGTCCAGACTGGTTCACTGGTGAATTCTACTAGTTGTCATCAGAAATTGGAATTAGAGAGCATGCTTCTAAATTCAATCTATGAGGCCAACATTGTGCAAATACCACAACAACACAGATATTATTAAAAAATATTTAGACCAATATTACTATGAACATAGATGCAAAAATATTATCCAATTGAATTAAGCTGTATCAAAATGACTATACAGTATGACAAAGTTCGACTTATCCTTAAACCTTAACCTTTATACAGTTATCTCTTCACTAGTGCCACATAATACAGATTTACTTTGTCTTATGTTCAGCAGAGTGATTCATAACACTTTCTCCTTCTCCTCTTCCTCCTCCTGCTACTTATTTTTTCTCCTCCTCCTCCTCCTTTCTAAAAATTGTTTTGGTGGTTTAAGTACTGTGTCTTTTAATATAACACAATTAATGCATTTATCTACATCTGGATTTTCCCTGGGATTCTGAGAGGAATTTTATCATGCATATGGTTAAACTTAGAAAGAGCTATTATCCTTATTATTTGGAGTCTTTGAATCTATGAACACAGTATGTCTCAATTTGTTTAGGTCTTCCTTGATTTCTTCTACAGTATTTTATACATTTCAGTCTATGAAGCATGTACAAACTTTGTTAATTTTATACCAAAGTGATTAATCTTCTTTAAATAGTTATAAATAGTACACAGTTTTCAGTTTTTCTCCTGTGTTTATCTTTAACATATACATAATGTTTTACTTATTTTTGTTGACTTCTATATGGCAACTTAGCTGGACTCATTCACTGACCCAGTATTTTGCTGTTGACTAAGGAATTCTCAGTATAGCAAATCATGTCATCAGAAAATAGGAATTCTTTCTTCCTTTATAATCTGATTCCTTGTTTTATTCCTTTATTCTATTGTGTTGAATATGATGTCCAGTGGCATGCTGAATAAAAATAATAAAAATAGATACCCTTGCCTTTTCCCCAGTCTTAGGAAAAAAGCATTCAGTTTCTTACCATCAAATATAATATGATATGTAAGAGGTTTGTAAATAACATCTATGAAGTTCAGCAAGCACCTCCATATTCCTAGCTCTGTAAGAGTTTTTAATATGAATAAAGTTGAATTTTACCAAATCATTTTCTGTGTTAACTAATAGCACCACATAATTTTCTCTTCTTTGCCCTGCTCATGTGGTGGATTATTTGGTGGAATATTGAACCAGTCTTGCATACCTGGAACTATTTAAACTTGGTCATAGTATATGACTATTTGTATACAACCCTAGATTTAATTTAAGAAAATTCTCCATCTATATTCACGAGGGATATTGGCTATGGTTCCTTCTTTCTTACTTTTTCTTTCTGGTTTAGTATGATAATGATACTTGCCTCAAGAATGAGTTAAAGTTGATTTGCTTGCTTTGTATTTCCTAGAGAGTTGTTATAAAATCAATGTTAATTCTTCTTTAAATATTTGATGCAATCATCCAATGAAATCATCTGATTCTGGAGATTTCTTTGATGGAAAATCTTAATTATATATTCATTTACTTGAATTATTATAGTTTCATCATTGATCCATTTCTTCTATGTTCTTAAATTTATGAATATAAAGTTGTTGATAGTAATCCTTTCTTGTCCTTTCAATGACTGCCAAACATGCTGAAATATCTTATTCCTGCATGATAATGGTGATTTATGGAATCTCCCTTTTTATCATCATCTGCTTCCCAGCTCTGGCTTTATCCACTTTATGTTTTCAAGTTGTTTCGAAAATAATTCCTTTGCCTTGATTTTTCACTTTTCCTTTTATTAAATTCATGTTCCACACTGAGGTAAGAGAGCTCTCTAAAACCCAAATAATCATTTGAATATGTGATACCTCTGTTCATCACTCTTCACTGTCCTATAGTTCTGCATGCAAATTCTATAGAATATCATATAGGACCTTGCTTCACTTAGTAACCACCTAATTTTTTAGTTTGATACTGGACATTAGACTGCCAGTGTTTTAATCAGACTAGAATGCATAGAGTTTTGTGAAAAATTTTTATTTTTGCAGGAGTTAGTTTATGCCTGACAGGTCAATTTGTATCATACACAGCTTAATAACTCTACTTCTACAACTCTGATTTCTTCTTTTAAAAGTCTCTCTAAGGTGCTAGAATTGTAGTACAGTGGATTAAACCAATGTCTGTGAAGTCCACATTCCACACAAGCCCCAATTTGACTCCTGATGGCTCCATTTCCAACGCAGCTCCCTGCTAATGTGCATGGGGAAGTGGCGGAAGATGGCTCTTGTGCTTTGGTTCCTACTCATGTGGAAGACCCAGATGAATTTCGAGACTCCTAGTTTCAGCCCAGTCTAACTCCAGCCATTATGGCCATTTGGGGTATAAACCAGCAGATAGATGGAAGGTATCTTTCCTTCTCTCTCTGTCTCTCCTCTCTCTGTAACTCTATCTTTTAAATAAATAAATTTTTAAAGCAAAAAAATAATAAAAACCTTTCTCTAAGAAAAATCCACCACACTTTCTTAGAGATTGATTAATTATTCTGAAAATTAGGATGAATGAATGAATTTCATAGTTAGTCTTAATATTTATAGAAACAGGATTTCACTTTAGTTTATTCCCGATAATTACTAAGTAATTGTTAACTGAAAAAATAAGTATCTTCTTGCCTGAATATAGGTTACAGGCTAAATAATGCCCTCCAGTTCCGTTATCCTTAGGTTCTGGTTTGAGGAATGAAGTAGATGAGATCTGATAGTCTTCAGTAAGAATAACTCAGACGTATTCTTTCTTTTGCAACTTGGTCTTTGATGTCCAAAGTAGACAATTTCTGCGCAATTCAGTTTCTGATCACTCCTGCCTTCAAAGGAGTAGGTCTACCCTATGTTTTTAACTTTTATTGTCAAAAGTTCTTAGGTAACTGAGCTCTGGATAAAGAATCTCATAATTTTTAATTAAGTAAACCATTAAGACTTGAATCTTTTCATTTATATGTCACAGAAATGAGAATTTCTTTATCGACCAGCAATTTTGGTATAATAAAGATAATTTTGCTTCTAATTCCAGGCTAAATATTATCTTAGGAGACAAAAATTTGGTTTTTAGCCTCAGTTATTCTTGAGTAAACACTAAAGCATGACTGGATAGAGGAGCTGAAATTTGCAAAAATAGGGATCTGGCTACCTCTGTGGAATCTAATTTGTGTTCAGAGAGTCCTTGATCAAGTTCTCCTTGTAAGCAACATACATGTGAAGAAAAAAAATTGTTACCCTCAGGCTAATTAAGCTCTTCTCAAGAATTCAAATTGTGTTTATGTAAAACACTCTTCAGGAATTCCAAGTAATACATCCCTATTTGGCCTCTCATCCTTGCCTTTGAGGTATCTTTAAAGAGATTATCTCTTGTGAAACATGCTGGCACGCATATCTGAGAGTGTTTCATGTAAGTATATGGCTAGAGTTCATTCAGAAGAAAAGATGGAAAAGTCCATTTGGGTGCAATTCTCAAAAGATATTGTAATTATCACCCTGAGTTCAAGTTCGCAGAGGGATAATTCCTTCCCTTCACCTTCATCTTCTGCATGTAGAACTCATGTAAGAATCTGAAATGTCCCATTTCAAATAACCATGCTCATTTTCTTCATATTTTTGTCAAGATTTTGTTTGGCAAGGAATTATAAGAAAAGTGAAAATTATCCCAGCTGAAGGTGTACACAAGTAATCCTTTGTCTTCTTTCATGATGAAGTAAAATCCGGTCCTTTATATGAAGTTTTATGAGCAGGCATCAGCTTCTCTCTCCTCGAAAGGCCTGGGAAGAGGCTCTGCTGGGACTGTCGTGAAGGGAATGTTGGTTTTGCTAGTTTCATGGCAGAGCTGCATGTACTACGGCTGATAGGAAAGTCTGTTCTTTCTTTGTCCTTTCATGTGTCACTGCATCACTCTCAATATGCAACTAATAAAGGAAATAAGTCAGGCAGAATAAAGATGAGAACAAGCCCCCCAAAAGCTTTTCAGCTCATTCATCCTAATTAAAATTGGCCTCATTTCTACCACATGTAGAAATGCTGGCAATGGAAATGAACACATCTGCTCCCTAGATGCCAAGCTATTGTTTTACATTAGTTTTTCTTTGACCAATGAAACCATAAGCTTGTTTTTTTTTTTTTATTTTAAATTTAGTTTTCTTTATTACTTTTCCTTTGGTCATTCATGGCATAAATTTGATTTGTGGAACTATTCTTGCAGGAGGGATGATAGTATACATTTGTTATGTAAACTCCCAACTTTTTCATTCTCTTCTATTGTTTCTTATTTGTTGTCAACTCCTCTTATATTCTGACAGCCCCATGATGGGATAAACCCAACCCTACCAATGCCCCTACTTAATAAGTTTTTCCACCCTACCTCCTTAACACTCAACTCTATTCAATCATCAACAGCAAATGTAATGGTCATCTTCCAAGTTTTTTCTTCTCTAAGATGGAACTCCGATAATATGACAATTTTTCTAACTTCAAGAGTGTTCAGATTCTATGAATCAATTGTCATTCCTGCCTGTTATAGCCATTCGAGCTTATTTATTCCTTAAAACAACCTATAAGAGTGATCCTAATTCTTGCAAGAAAATATTTTTAAGAAGGAAAACAGCAATAGCATCAAAGATATTGAGTGTTCAATCATGGTTACAGATTTAAGCTGTACTATATCTTAAATTTAGACCAATAACAGTATGATGTCAGCAAAAACAATTATTGATGACTTTTTGCTTTCATTTCATCTGCAAATAAAAATAATTATAATTTCAATGATTGTTTAGGTATTTCATCACAACCCCCCACTTCAACTGTTTCCTTAAATTATGTTTTATTGATCATTATTGTGGCACTGCACGATCCAATTACTATGTTTAGGATGTCCACACCAGTATGCAAGTGCATCAGGGGAACTGAGATAAGATTGTGGTTTGTCACTGTTTCCAACTAACTTGAGATCTTGGTGAAGTCATTTTATCTACCTGAGCTCAGAAGGTCTCACAAGTACAAGGAGAACATGCAACTTAATGCTATTTAATGATTCTTCTAGTTCCATGGTTCTATAAATATCTTGCATCCTCACATTATCTGCATAAAAGGAAACTAAGTGTATTCAGATTCTTATTTCATTGTCAAATGCTTAATTTATTTCTTCAATATCTCCCTCACGAGGCAATCCAGATTCTGCCTGGAAACTTTGAAACCACAAAATTTTTACTTTTGAGGGAGACTCACTCAAGTTTTAAAACTTTTTCTATCTACTTCAAAGATTTTGTCCTTGAGATAAAGTCGAATATCAAAACACTTTAACCATTTTTCTCAGTTTTATGTAAATTCTTAGAAGTCAAGATGATATTTTGTAATAAATGGTAATTTTAAAGTCAAGGAGGTCTTATCTGGAGCCCTAGTTCTGTGAACTCTTTTTCAGGTAAGCTTTCAAAAAACAGTATTTTGAGCCTCAATATCAGCAACTGTAAAATGGGAATAATAATAGTAATGACTATTTTATACCATCAATATGGAAGTTAAATATCAGCAAGTATATAAAATATCTTGTACATACTTAGAACTAGGAAACACTCAGTAGTCCTCTTTCTCTTCTTTCTAATGCTTTATTTTAATCTTTTGTTAGTTAATATTTAAAGATAGGCCGGCACAGCGGCTCAATAGGCTAACCCTCCGCCTGCGGCGCCAGGACACTGGATTCTAGTTCAGGTCGGGGCGCCGGATTCTGTCCCGGTTGCTCCTCTTCCAATCCAGCTCTCTGCTGTGGCCCGGGAGTGCAGTGGAGGATGGCCCAAGTGCTTGGGCCCAGCACCTGCATGGGAGACCAGAAGAAGCACCTGGCTCCTGCCTTCGGATCAGCACAGTGCGCCCGCTGCAGCGCGCCGGCCGCAGCGGCCATTGGGGAGTGGACCCTTTTCCATTGGGAAAAGGAAGACCTTTCTCTCTGTCTCTCTCTCTCTCTCACTGTCCACTCTGCCTGTCAAAAAAAAAAAAAAAAAAAAAAAAGAAAGAAAGAAAGAAAGAACAGAAAAAGAAATGACGCATATATTTAAACTGGTGCAATCGTTCCTTACAGTTAACAGGAAAATACCAAAAGTTTAAATTTAGGGCCAGTTTAGCACTCAGTTGAAAGAAGCAAATCTGAACTGATGAGAGGGGGAGCACACACGTTGCAGCACAGTGAGTAAAGCCGCCGGCTGCAACACCACATCCCATAGAAGCACTGGCTTGAGTCACAGCTACTCCTCTTCCAATCCCACCCCTGGCTAATGCGCCTGGGAAAAGCAGGGAGATGGCCCAAGTGTTGGGACCCTTGCCACCCTCATGGGAGACCCAGGAGAAGCTCATGGCTCCTGGCTTTGGCCTGGCCCAGTGATGATCATTGTAGCCATTTGGAGAGTGAACCAGCAGATGGAATATCCCCTATTCCCTTTTTCCCCTCTCTCCCTCTCTCTCTGTAACTCTGCCTTTCAAAAATAAATAAATAAAGCTTTAAAAAATACAGGATGAATGAAAGAAAGAAATTAACCAAGATAGTAGCTCATCAGAATTTGTATTATTTTTCTATGGGACCAACTATTTGAATCCTCTATCATTTCCCCAAATACAAACAAAACAAAGCAAAGCACTAACCCGTGCAGGATAGCAAATTGCTAAAAATATTAGAAGTAAGGAAAATAATTAAGTATGACTTCCTGAGAAAGATATTTTTACTCAAAACCAGAAAGAAAAAGGCAAATGATGCCTTTGACAAGGTCCACTCAGAGAATAAGTAATTCCAGAAATTAAAGATACAATGATTTGAAGAAAAATATGTAGACAGAACAAAAAGTAAATTTGAGCCAGTCTTCTAATGTGTGTCTGTTTGACAGAGAGAGAGAATGCCCATATCTAAGAGGCCGAGTATGTGATAAAAGGAATTTCTGAAAAAGAAATCAAAATATGGGATGCATTACTTTCAAAGAAATAATTTTTAAAAAAACCTAACCTGGCATTGTGTTAGTAAAAATACTAATACTGGCATTATGACACAGCAGTTTAGGAAATCACCTGTGATGCCGACATCCCAAAGGAGGGACAGCTCAAATCCTGGCTGCATCACTTCTGATCTAGCTCCCCGCTTGGGCCCTTGCCACTCGTGTGGGAGACCCAAATGGAGTTTCATAACCCAGCCATTGCGGTCATTTGGAGAGTGAACCAGTGGATGGGAGACATCTGTTTCTGTACCTTGCCCTTCAAATAAATAAAATAAATCTTAAAAACATAGGAATATCTCTAGAGGCAAATGACCAAGTGTCCTAAGTTTTAAAATTCAATGTGTCCACCAACTGCTGAACAAAATTCATATTTTCAGAAACATCCTATCCTGGGACAGGCACTTGGTGCAGCACTTAAGATGCCACTTGGGATGCAAGTATCTCACACCAGGGTGCTTGGGTTCAAGTCCTGACTCAGTCTTTCATCAAGCTTCCTGCTAATGCAGACCCTGAGAGGCAACAGGTAATGGCCCAAGTACCAGGGTTCCTACCACCAATTTGGGAGACAGAGATCCTGGTTTCAGCCTGGCCCATTGTGGGTATTGCCGGGTTTGGAGAGTAAATCAGTGGATGGAAGATCTTTATCTGTGTGTCTGTCTCTGTTCCTGCCTTTATGCCTTTCAAATAAATAAAAACAATATAAATGTTTTACAAACAAAAATATATGCCATGCATTTTCAGAACACCAAGAATATGCAAAAGCTTTTAAAATTTCAGAAGCAGATAGTGATATCTTACAAAGAAATGCAAACTGAGCTGAGACCATATATACATAGCAATTTTCAACCTCAGAAAAAATGTTTTCAGTTATGTTTTCACTTTTTAGAAAAAAAAAGAAAATATTTTACCTCAATCCTAAAACCAGCCAAAATATTAATCAAGGGTAGAATTAAGGATATTTTCAGGTACCCTAAACTCAGAAAGGGTTGTCTTCTATGCACTCTTTGTTACACTGTGTATGAACTTGACAGCGCTAAAACGGGAGGAAAAAAAAAAAAACTACCTAAAATGGAATTTTCTTCCTTTCTTGCCTTGTGCATTTACTTGAATCTTATAGATTTACAGGAAAATATCTCAACCTTTCCTTGTGGGTTGGTGAACATGGATGATTTTTATGTATCTGATGTAATATTTCAGAATTCATGTCATTTAGAGGAGAAACCTACTTTATAAAGCAATCTTGGTTTAAAGGAGATTAGGTATTTCAGAAAAGGAGTGTTTAATTTCTTAATAAACACTGTTCTAAAACACTTTTAAAACCACATCAGCAAAATTAACAGAGTTCCAAGGCATTATTTTCTGTTGGTTGTAATGGTCTCAGAAGGCCTGGTGCTCAGGCAAACCATTGTTCTAAGTGGGTTCCCACTACTGCCCCAGTTGAAAGCAAGCATGTGGTGCCTCTTTCAACATTTTCTTTGTTTCCAGACTCACGCCAACTCTCCTTGCAATTATTTTGAATTGTTGGAATTGTGGTCCACTTCTTTCTTGAAAGTTTTATTAATTTTTTCTTCTTTATGAGAAAGAATGTGACTGCACATATCCTGGGAGTAAAAATTCAAGGAAATAATCTCATCTAAGTTATTTCTGATGTCAAATCACACAATCCAGAAGTCAGGCTATAGTAAAACATTAAAAGAATAAGTTTTATTAAAAGCCACTCTAAGTTACAGGAAATTGCAATTAGGTGGGTGTATTACTAGACATTTCATAAGACATTTCCATGAGATGTAAAGGCAGATTTCCGGCCTTTTTATGACTCAAGTACACACTGAATACACTATATCTTAGCTAACAGATTTAAAGTTAGAATATGTTAATAACAAATGTTATTAACGTATGTCCAGTTTGTTTTCACAGAAAATGATGAAGCAAAGCAGAATGGATCAAAATGTGGTTCTGCCTTGGGCATTTTGAAGTAAAAAGTAGCAATACATAAGAAAAATTAAGGCAAGAATCTGTCAATAATATCCGTTAAAAGAGTTAAGTGGTTTTACAATGTCAATAGTAAGTCAAGAAACATTTCTATAAATTAATGCACATTATCTTTTGTGAAAATTCAAAGTAATTTACCATGAGAAGAGACAACATGTACACAATTCATTGTACATACTGCATGAGCCTAGGAACATTATTTAGATATGGATAATGCAGGTGTATCCATGTATGCATGCACACATATCACATCCTTTTCATAATCAACATGCATGTATAGTAAACACAAACATATGCTTCCCCATCCATACACATCCATTATCTAGACAAAAATTAAGGCAACTGAAGACTTTTTGTAGTTTGTTTAATAGTTTATTTATACTTTTATGACCATGCCAAGAAACAGACAAATGCAGAAACTAATATTGTCAACATCCTGTACTTAACCACCCAGATTTAACAAATGATGTTGACATTGCCATGTACTGCTGTCACATCATCTTCTCTTATATAAATACGATGTAGTAGATATATTCATGTCTTCTTTTCTATTGCTTTTCAGAAGTTATTTATATCCTAACTTCATAGATATAATTTCCATCTAGGATTTTATATCTTTACTATCTGTATGTGTGCCTATAAATAGTATTTTCCATATGTTTTTATTTGAATATATATTTGTACCCAAATGTACTCTTGTGCAGTTCATTTTAGACATTCAGTATATGATTGTTTCATCATATTTTATTATATAAAGAGATACAATTTATTCATCCATCAACTTATTTGTAGTATTGGGATTGTTAGCAATTTATTGAACTTTTAGACAACACAATGGATACTTTCAAATAGGCCTTCTTGAGCACATATTCAAAATTTTTTCTACAAAAATAACTGAAAGTGAAATTGCTATATCATCAGGCATAAAATTACGTTTATTAGAAATTACTATGCTACTTCCAAATTGTTATCACTATTTACAGTCCCACAAGAAGAAAATACAAAAGTTGCCATTTCTCTGCTTCTCCACCAACATCTGCTATTTGGTGTCTCCAGTGTATGTAGTGCAAATATAGAAAGTACATTATTTCTCTAGCTCTGTGTGTATGTGTGTATAGATACGCTTAAAAATACATACCTTTAAGTTTCTGTGAGCTGGATGGATACAATATGGAAATTATTAACAAAGATAGTTATGGGACTAAATGAGTATCAAATATAAGTTAATGTCTTCACACTCTGTCCCATTTTATTCTCAATCTAGATTTAAAAGATAGTGTTACTGAGAAAGAAGTAGAAGTAGAAGTAGAAGTAGAAGTAGAAGTAGAAGAAGAGCAGGAGGAGGAGGAACAAGAAGAAAAGAGAAAGTGAGAGACAGAGAGAGAGAGAGTGAGTATTCCATCTGCTTGTCCAGTTCTCAAATGGCCTCAACAGCCCGGCTGACGTCAGGAGTCTGGAAGTCCATTGAGGTCTCCTACATAAATGCAGGGGCCAAACCCTTAAGGCACCTTCCACTCCTTTCCCAGGTGCATTTAGCAAGGAACTGGATCAGAAGTGGAGCAGCCAGGACTCTAACTGGCACTCATATAGGAAACTGGCATCAAAGGCAACAACTTTACCCACTACACCACAACGCTAGCCCTAGTGTATATTTGAAACAGTGTAATTGCAAGAATTTATTGGTAAATACAAACATTTTGAGATAATTAAGAGACTTATCCAGGATCTCATGTGCATATGTATTATTTTGTGAGTCTCTATTTTGAGATTCTGTTTATTTTCCACTATCGTAATATGTGTGCTCACACTTTAATTTACAAGCCATGCATCATTTTACTTCACAGCAAAGGCACTCTCTATAGATAGATTTCTAGTGGAAGACTTATAAATTATCTTTTAATCTAATTTTACAGAATCTAAAGTATATTAACTTATTTTTTGAAAGTTTATTTATTATTCTTATTTATTTGAAAGGCAGAACACACACACAGAAACAAAGAAAGAGAGAGGGCGCTCCCCTTACCTGCTGGTTCACTGTCCATGTGCCCATAACAGCCAGGGCTAGGTCAAACCAAAGCTGGGTGCCCTAAGTAAGTGAGGCATCATCTGCTGCTCCTAGGGTGCACATCAGCAGGAAACTGATTCAGAAGCAAAGGCGAGACTGGGCCCCACTCATTAAGCCACCTGCCCCATCAACTCTCCCTTGTGAAAATTAGGAAAGCAAAACTCAGAGATACAAAGACTCAGGGTAAAATAAGTAATAGATAAAAGATTTGATCATAGCTCTGCTTCTAAATAGATAGCTCTGGACTTTTAATTTATTTTGTTTTAAAGGAAAAAAAATTGAGAGTTATCTCTAAGTACTTTGCCATGGGAAACACTAGTTAAGGTGAATTAGATTAATTTTAGAAAGGGAGTAACAAGGAATTGCTGGCTTTGTAAGTCAGAGGCCTAGGAAAGTTGGGTCAGACTTCAGTTGTCCACTGTTGTAAGAGACACTGTGGGATAGCTGAGTCTTGAGAGGTAAATATGCCCGACAGCCCATTTCTGATGTTCAAAGAGAAAGGACATTTGCTTAGATCCAGATATGTTATCAAGGATTGTCCCAGATAAACAAAATCAAAAGCAAAGCACTGTTTTTTTCCACACGAAAGTCATTAGAAAACCATCCCAATACCAGACACTATCGTAAATTTCCATGTGGCCATTTGCAATTTGTTCTTAACTTTGAGTCACTGGAACTTTTCCCACATGCAATTTGCTTTGCCACTTAATGTTTAGCTACCCAATGCAAAAGTCTCCAAGAGTCTTTGTGTTTCTACTCACTTTCCAATAAATGCAAGAGCAGAAGGTCTTAAATACTTCTTGGGCAAATAATTATAAATTCACATGAGCAGCAACACAACAAAGTTTTATTAAGTGTTGGCTCTCAAATCTGAGTCCTGGATGCAGTTCTGGCTCCAACGTCACCAGCTTAGGGACCCTGGGCTATTTATTTAAACTGTCTCAGCTTTGGTTTTCTGATTTCTAAAACGAAGATTGAGCAGTTCATGGAACTAAACAAAATTAAAGCTTTAAAGTAATTAACAAAATGCTTGATGCCTAAATAAACTTACCATACATGCTAAACATTATTATTATTATTATTATTATTATCATTTAGACTTATATACCTACACTGGCTAGATGCAAATAAAAAATCTAGTGTACATACACACACACACACATACATTCCCAAACAGAAACTAGAATATATGAAATCATTAAAGACCGTGAAGCACACAGAAGCATGCTGTATGGTCTGCCCATACAGCAGGTAAAAACTGAAATATAATTGTGGATATATAAAAAGTTTTTATTTCAAAGAAATTCATGAGTTTCTAATAACTTGAGGGTTTTTTTTTCCAGCTCAAAATGACAAAGTTGAGTGGTCCAGCAGTTAATAAGTGAATTAAGATACTCACATCTTATCAGAATACTTGGGTTAGATACCCAACTCTGGCTCCTGATTTCAGATTCTTGCTAATGCAGACCATTAATAGCAGCAGTGAAGGCATCAGTAATTGGGTTTCCACCATCCATGTGGGACACCTGAATTGAGTTCCTGGCTCCTGGCGTCACCCCAGCCTAGCCTTGGCTGTAGCCAGCATTTGGATATGGCTTAGTGGACGGGGATTCTGTTTCTCTCTCTCTCTCTCTCTCAGGAGATTTCTCTCTTTCTTTATTTCTCTCTCTCTCTCTTTCTGCCTCTATCTCTCTCTCTAGAAGGAGGGATTTCTGTCTTCCCCCCCTCTCCCTCTGTGTGTGTGTGTGTATACACACACATATATATATTAAAAATTAAAAAATATATATAAAACATTGCAACTCTTCACTGTCTTCCTATACTATTGAAATGACAGAAAAAATGTGAAAGAAGAAAAATAAGTTGATATGAGAAAGGAAATATAATATATTCATTAAGCTAGACATTTTTGAGGAATTTTATATAGATGGGGGATGGCTTGAAAATGAAGGAAATTATAAAACAGGGAAAGCGTAACCCAGCATATAGCAAGTAGAGGTTAGGGAGGTGGTAGGTACTCTTGCACATTTTAACAAAGCCTTAGAAAAGAATTCCAAAATTCAAGGGGAGCCCTGCCCGTCCCTAGCAAAATGAGAACAAGAGTCCACCAATATGCAAATAGGAATATTCACTGGGTTGAGGAAGAAATATTCAAGCTACGTATTCATTGTAGGACTATTTGTAATAGCTAAGATATGGAATCAACCTAAGCGTCCATCAATGGATGAATAAAGAAAGAAATGTGGTACATATTACACAATAAAATATTACTCAGCCATAAATATTAAATCTTGTCATTTTTCCCTAAAATGGATCGAACTAGAGATCATTACGCTAAGTGAAACAAGGCAGACACAAGAAGACAATTACTACACATTCTCTCTTACAAAAAGAGATTTGAACTTGAAAAGGAGATTCGAGCTTAGGATAGTGATTACTAGCACCTAGGAAGGGTGGGGAGGGGGGTGTGAGGAGGTTGGATAGTGGCTAACAAATGCAGTCAGATGCAGTAACGAGTTCTAGTTCCACAGTCCACCAAGGTTACTATAGACAGGAGCCATTAGGCTAGAAACACAAAGACAAGAAAATGAAGGGATAGTTCCCTGATTTTTTTATGCTGTGCATCTGTGTTTAAATATTGCACCATTCTTCATAAAAATGCACAAGTATTACATGTTAACCACAAATTTTAATAAAAAAATTTAAACAAAATAATAGCAGAAATGATCAATTATAAAATGTAACTTAAAATTTGTAAATAAAACAAACCCTTGAATACTTAGTAATTACTCAGTCAGAATTTATAACCAACTCAAAACACACACACACACACACACACACACATAAGTGCAATCTTAATCATTTTTAAATAACTTCCCTCCATAGAAGAAGTCAGGATTAATTCTCCTTTTTCACCCAATGAATAGCCTGAGCAAAACCTGTCCAAAATATATTTCTGGCCAAATATTCAAACTTTGTAATTTTTTGTTTTGTTTTTAAGATGTATTTATTTGTTTGAGAGTTAGAATTATAAGAGAGAAAGAGACAGAGAAAGAGAGATAAAAAGAGAGAGTGAGCTTTCACTCACTAGTTCACCTCCCAGATATCCACAATGACCAAAACTGGCCCAGGCTAAAGCCAGGAGCTTCACTGAGATCTCCCACATAGGGGCAACGGTCAAAGCATGTTCGTTGCTCTGACCTTACTTCGTTGCTTCTGCAGCAGAATTTTTAGCAGGGAGCTGGATCAGAAGTTGAGCAACCAGGACAGAAAATGACGCCCATATGAGATTCCAGAATCCCAGTCGGCAGCACTGCCAGCCTCCAGAGTTGTTTTGTTTGTGTGTTTTTTTTTTAACTCAAAATAGATAGTATTCTTTTACACTGGCAAATAGATATGAAATGATGTCCAAAGTGATCTTAGTAATGGAATGATTATCGCTACCCACAAAAATTAGATAAATTCACCACCATTCCCTATGATTAAGTTTCTATCAGATTTAAGATTTTTTTTTTTCAGATGATCTGTCCCCAGCTAAAAGCAGCTTTGATTCTAAATGTTCATGTGAGAATTTAATGTTTGGAATAAGACCTCTTCTGTTTTCCCTCTCTGAAGAAATCATAGGATATGCAGTTTGATTTCCAGAATTTAAAACTCATCATGGGACTCTGTGTGTGACATTTGCTTACTCAGTACTTATTCCTCACCTATGGGGACAATGTCATCCTGAGGATAGCAAGGCATCTCCCTGCTTGGACCATATCAAGAAGAGGGAATTAGATGCATCAGACCACAGTGATTGGTTCTTAAAAGGATACAGGAGTCATTTTGAATAATTAGGGAAGATGCCAGAAAAACTTTTGGAAACTAGAGAAACTCCCTTTTCTTTGTGGTTGCCGAACTGGCAGGCTGTAAGTTTATAGTCATCTTGCTAAAACATTAAAAGTGCTAGGATGAAAATAAGTCAGCACTGAACATATAGGACTAAGAGGCAGAGGTTGAAAGACATTGGGTCTTGGAATACATTGTCCACTGGATCTAGCTGTAGTTATTCCATGCTAGGGTATTGTTGTCATGTGAGTTGATATCAAACCTTTTCTCTTATAAGGCATATGGAATTTGGTTTCCATCACTTGAAACAGAGATCATGTAGATATGAAATGCTTCTGTGTTTCACTTGAGTTTTTATGTTATAATTACAATTAAATATAACTATGAGGAAAATTAATATCAACACTGAAGCTCTGGATTGAAATATAGAATAGATATTTAGATTGTATCTCTTCTCCAAAGACTGGCATGGACAAATGAATTTGAATTATATTAATAAAAACTTGTTATTTAGAAAGTCCTGCCTGTGCTATGAGAAGCTCAAGTGCAAAGTGCAAGGATTAGGTGGGATTTTGCTTGGAAAAACAATTTGAAGAATTTTGCTATGGAAGATTAATGCAGGAATTTGATGAGGGGTAGAACTAAACTTCCAATCAAAGCCAATCTAGGAATTTAGTTCTGTAATCAAGCAGATAGGAAGAAGCTGGAAGAGTCCAGAGTGAGAATTTAGGAGATAAAGAAAAATGTAACATACAAGAAGTTTCCTATGACTGGGAAAAATACATGGATTTTTAGAACAAGAAGATTCCATGTTTGAATTCAAGGAATTTGTTGTATTTTATAACCCGCTACATCAACTCAAAATTGCAGGAGAAGATTTTAAAATGCCAAGAGGTTTATCCAAGTGCCACATTCTTTGGGAGAGCTGAATTGATGGAGTGTGGACCACTGCGGGCAGAGGATTTGGAACCAGTATATGTGAGGTTGTACGCTGAGCAAGCAACAGGGAAGCAGTAGCAGGTCCCCTGACCCATGGCACAGCATGCTCCTTTCTCTCCCCTTCAGAAATACTCATAGACCCTTCAAGGGGGTGCAGACTCCAGCTAATTCATTTAAATGTTAAAAGGCAGAATAACTCTAGAAAGATGGAGGGCATGGTGGTAGTGACAGTGGACTACATATCAATTTGGCTAAAAATTAAAACTCTCTGCTTTCCTAATCTGAATAATGTTCAAAGCAGGTCTGAGACAAGTGTTCATAGGCAAGTCATTTATTTGACAGTGATCCCAGGAAACCATGGGGAGTGAGATGGGAAGGAAGGAAAGAGGATACACAGGCTCTGAGACATTCTGAGGATCATGGGCCCTGACAAGGCTTAGTGATCTGGGCTTAAGCTCCTTCCCTCTGTGCTTGAGGCTAGCTCTTGGGAATATTAATGACCTGGCACTTCTAGTCTGCCACTGGTGGGCCAAGGATGTCCTGAAACCAGGAACTGGCTTCAGGAAGAGAGATGCAAACACTTGGTGGAAAAAGAAAACAAAACAAAAACAAAAACAAAAAACCTGGCACAGAACAGATGTGTTTACAATCTCCAAAAGTTCAAGGGGCCAGGAACACAGGGTGAGGAGCATCATAAATTTTTTTTTGTGCTTGAAGAAATGTTTAGCAAATAAAGGAGAGAGTAATGAGAGGGCATTGTGAACCTTTGGAAGAAATTTTCCTTTATAATTCAGAGATTTTAGAAGTTAATGGCAGTAGAGTCTTGGGGATCCTTCAAATCAGCTTATTTCTATAGAACTCTTCATTTTCTTTTATTCTAGAAATGTTCTTATTAAAGTTTAAAGTAATTAAGAATTAAGAAATGCTTCAAATATACAGAGAAGGCAAATATAATAAATATTCATGCAACTGTCACCCACGCTTAACTTTGAGTAACTTTTTATTCCCAAAGAAACCTCTTCGCAGCATGTATAGCATCACACTATTGTGCAGAAAAACTGTATGCAGAGAATCTCAAACTCCCATGCATTGCTGATAAGAAAGCACATTTGTACAATGTTTTTAGAGAAAATGTCGACAACATCTACTGAAGTGGAAGATATGCATGGAACTACTACCCAGCAATTGTATTCCAGAAATCTAAGAGTAACTCCTGCAAATGTTTACAAGGGAATATTTGTGAGCACTGTTTGTATTAATAAAATGCAAAGCAATATAAGTCTCTCTCCATCAGTTAATAGATAAGCACATTTTCATCCTACTAGTTATTATTTTGTTCAAACTGTGGAAAGTTGAATAGACTTTAAAATGCTTGCAGGAGCTAGTGCTATTATTGTCAAATATTTGCCATCTTTTCTGAGAGGATTATATCCCTTACCCAGGAGTTGACAGCTGCATTAACTCTGTAATCTTGTAGTGACCTTCCTGTTGGGGAGATTAAACCCCACTGCTCTACCGCTGAAACTAAATGTGGTAACAGAACTTGCTTTGACTAATAAAATGTTGGCAAGGGTGTTCGTGTCACTTCCAAACAGGAATGAACAACCATTGTGTTCCACTGCTCCTTTTCATTCCTTTGGGCATGAGCATGGCAGTGTCCTAGAAGGAGGCTGATCACTCTACCCAGGCCCAGAACAAAGAAAAACAAAATAGATCCACAGCTCACATTGCCTCTCAGTGAGAAATTAAACTTGTTTATTGTGAGTCACCAAGATCTTTGTGTTGTTTGAGTACAATACCAGAGAAAGTGGTTTTCCACCAAAATGACTGCATACGAAGGTTTGGTGTAGGTAAACAGAGAGGGAAACTCACTATAAATTTTATGAAAGGCAAATGGAAAATAGGGTAGTTGTCTATAAAGAGGCTGCAAAGGCTAAAGAATAAGACATTCTTCATTCATGTTGTAGTTATATCAATTTCCTAGGATAATATTAGCTATCTGCAGTTGATGAAAAACTAAATCTTTGATTAATAAATAGGAACATAATTATATCCAATAAATAAATTTCATTTATCTGGTAGTAGATATTTCATAAAGTGCAGGCTTTGGAATCAGATCTCAGTATAGATATTAGACTTTCCAATAAAGGATCTATATCCTTAGGATTAACCACACTGACCCTGTAGCAGTCCTGCCACAAAGAAATCTCTCAATACACTGTAGCAATTATCAAATAAAAAATTCAAACCATTAAGTCCTCAGTGTGGGTACCAAATAAGTGATCTTGAAAAAATAAAAATAAAGAGATTGTTCAGTGCATAAAGATACATATGAGACTGTGTCAACAAGTTCATGGAAAATGAAATTAAAGTATAAGTTTATTTTGGCGCAGAAGCATTTTGAAATCTATGCCTATGAGGGTTCTTCCGATGTTTGTGGAAAATGCATATTATGAAAACACTGATCATGAATTTCAAAAGGTTTTGCACCAATAAGAAACAACATATTGCTTAATTGCACTTTCACCTACTTTCTGAAGTACTCCTCATATAATTAAGCCAGTTTCTAGATCTATACATGTACATCACCCAGATTACTTTTTTTTTTTTGACAGGCAGAGTGGACAGAGAGAGAGACAGAGAGAAAGGTCTTCCTTTTCCGTTGGTTCACCCTCCAATGGCCGCAGCGGCCGGCACACTGCGGTTGGCACCCCGCGCTGATCGGAAGGCAGGAGCCAGGTACTTCTCCTGGTCTCCCATGGGGTGCAGGGCCCAAGCACTTGGGCCATCCTCCACTGCACTCCCTGGCCACAGCAGAGAGCTGGCCTGGAAGAGGGGCAACCGGGACAGAATCCAGCACCCCGACCGGGACTAGAACCTGGTGTGCCGGCGCCACCAGGTGGAGGACTAGCCTATTGAGCCACGGCGCCGGCCCCGAAATACTTTTTAAAATTGGAGTACAGCAGACATACAACAGAAGGTAGATCTTAATTTGACAACTTTTTGCTAACTGAGCCAGTACCTACACTGAGAAACAAACCAGCACCAGCACCCCATAAGTTTCCTCTGTGCCTTCCTGAAGTAACTGTGCTTAACCAAAGATAATCTCTACTGTGATATCTACAAGGAAAGACAGTTCTGTTCATTTTGTGCTTTTTATAAATGGAAATATACAGTGAACTGTGTTGCTAGTTTCTGTTAAAGCATATCAGGCTTTTGAGATTTATCCTTTGTGTGTGATTGTAGATCTCTGATGGTCATTGTAGTATATAATATTTCCTAGTTTGAGTTTGCATAAATTTATTATCTTTTTTAATTTTTTTTTATTTTTATTTTTTGACAGGCAGAGTGGACAGTGAGAGAGAGAGACAGAGAGAAAGGTCTTCCTTTGCCATTGGTTCACCCTTCAGTGGCCACTGCCACCGGCGCGTTGCGGCCGGCGCACCGCGCTGATCTGATGGCAGGAGCCAGGTACTTCTCCTGGTCTCCCATGGGGTGCAGGGCCCAAGCACTTGGGCCATCCTCCACTGCACTCCCGGGCCACAGCAGAGAGCTGGCTTGGAAGAGGGGCAACCGGGACAGATCGGGCGCCCCGACCGGGACTAGAACCCGGTGTGCCAGCACCGCAAGGCGGAGGATTAGCCTATTGAGCCACGGCGCCGGCAATAAATTTATTATCCATCTCAATGTTGTTGAATCTGGGGGTAGTGTTCCTCTTTTAGCTATTATGAATAGCAGTTATGAACATTCTAATCCATCTACTTTAATAAACACAAGTACACATTTATGTCACATGCACACACAAAGAACACAATTACTAAGCCATCGGGTAACTGATTTTAGTTTTAACAACAGCCAAAAGTTTTCCATTTGTAGTTGTACCGACTTATACGCTTAGCAACTATTTATGAAAGTTCTGATTGCTTTATATCCTATCCAAAAACTCTGTTTTTATTTTTCTTGTGTGTTAGCCCTTGTGGTGGATTTGTCATGGTATCTCATTGTTGTTTTTTTATTTCATGTCTCAGACCAAAGATGTTGCGTTATTTGATTTTTTTTTTTTTAGCCAGGACATGCTTTGTCTTTATTAGGTTTATTGCACATTTCTGAGCAATTATGAGTTAGAAGATATGGAAAACTATGTGAATTCTCACGTGCACTTTATACAAATTTATAACATATGAAATGCAAGGTTTAAAGTAAATTTGAAATATTTGACACAATCACACAATCTTGGCATTGTTTCCAAATCCAATCAAGCATAAAAATAACAGCAGAACTGCTCCAAAAAGGCTAAAATTGAGTAGCGCACAATCATTTGCCTCGGCCATCTCAGTTCCAGTTGTGAGAAAACCAAGTAAGTCTCAGTAACAATAGGAGTGCAATCTATAATAGAAGAACTTACAGTATCCTATAAAAGCAGGGGAAATCAAGCTCATAATTCTATGTAGCTTGGGTCTAGGGGGGAGAAGCTGGAATGACACCAAGGAAGTGATAAAATTCATGCTGAATACTGAAGCAAGACAGAGTTAGAGAGAAATTTGGTACAGGAAGCATGGATAGCACATACAAAGAGACAGAGGCAAGAGAGTCGGGAGTTTCCCCCGGGAAGAAGTAACCAGGTTCTCCTCCCTGGATTTCAGGTTGCCAAGGAGAAGGAATGAGAAATGTAGTGATGGAGTTTTGACATTCTCTTGGAGGGCACACGGAGGATCTCCTGAGCAGAAGTGCACAGTGGGCCAATTCTAAGGAAAATCTATCTTCTGACAAAGGGTTAATTTCCAAAATATATGAGGAACTCAAAAATTTAATACTGAAAAGCAAGTCATCTTTAAAAAGGGCAAAAGTTAGGAATAGATGTTTCTTAAAAGTTTATGAAAAAAATCCTCATCGTTAGCCATCAAGGAAATGCAAAACAAATCCACGATTAGACACCATCTCACTTCAGCTAGAACAGCTATTATAGAAAAGCCAAGCAATACCAAATGCTGGTGAGATGCACACTGTTTGTGGCAATGTAAATTAGAACAGCCATTATAAAGAACAAAATGGAGGTTTCTTTAAAAACTAAAAATAGAGGTATCATACAATCCACTTATCCTAATTCTGTCTTTTTTTTTTTTTTTTTTGGACAGGCAGAGTGGACAGTGAGAGAGAGAGAGACAGAGAAGGGTCTTCCTTTTCCTTTGGTTCACCCTCCAATGGCCACCGCGGCCGGTGCACTGCGGCCGGCGCACAGCGCTGATCCGATGGCAGGAGCCAGGTACTTCTCCTGGTCTCCCATGGGGTGCAGGACCCAAGGACTTGGGCCATCCTCCACTGCACTCCTGGGCCACAGCAGAGAGCTGGACAGGAAGGGGAGCGACCGGGACAGAATCTGACACCCTGACAGGGACTAGAACCCGGGGTGGCGGTGGATTAGCCTATTGAGCTGTGGCACCGTCCTGTGGTTTCTATCTGTAGGAAATTAAGTCAGTATTTCAGAGACATCTGTACTCCTATGTGTATTGCTACACTATTTACTGTAGTTACAATTCAACCTAGATGCCTGTTAAAATATGAATGGATACAAAAACGTGTACACACATGTGTGTGTGTGTGTATAATGGAGTATTATTCAGCCATAAAAAGAATATTGCATATCATGTGCTGCAAACTAGATGCAACTGAAGGATATGATTTAAGAGAAGCATGTCAAACAAAGAAAGACAGATATGTCATGGTCTCTTTCATATGTGGAAGCTGAAAACCTACACTCAATCTGTCAGTATGAATATAGACTAGTGATTACTGGAGACTTGGAGTGGTGTGAAGGGAGAAAAGAGAATGGAGGGAGTCTGGATAACCAATTCTAAATACAATTAGATGAAAGGAGTAAATTCTGGTGCTCTACAGTACAATAGAGAAACTAAAATTCACAATGAATTTTTTTTTTTTTTTTTTTTTTTTTTTTTTTTTTTTTGGACAGGCTGAGTTAGGCAGTGAGAGAGACAGAAAGAAAGGACTTCCTTCCGTTGGTTCACCCCCTAAATGGCTGCCATGGCCGGTGCTGCACCGATCCAAAGCCAGGAGAATGGTGCTTCCTCCTGGTCTCCCATGCAGGTGCAGGGCCCAAGCACTTGGGCCATCCTCCACTGACTTCCCAGGCCACAGCAGAGAGCTGGACTGGAAGAGGAGCAACCGGGACAGAATCTGGCGTCCCAACCGGGACTAGAACCCCAGGGTGCCGGCTCCACCCAGCCACGTGAGCCACGGCGCCAGCCCACAATGACTTTTTTTTTTAACAGGCAGAGTGGACAGTGAGAGAGAGACAGAGAGAAAGGTCTTCCTTTGCCGTTGGTTCACCCTCCAATGGCCACCGCGGCCGGCGCACTGCGGCTGGTGCACAGTGCTGATCTGATGGCAGGAGCCAGGTACTTCTCCTGGTCTCCCATGGGGTGCAGGGCCCAAGCACTTGGGCCATCCTCCACTGCACTCCCTGGCCACAGCAGAGAGCTGGCCTGGAAGAGGGGCAACCGGGACAGATCCGGCGCCCCGACCGGGACTAGAACCCAATGTGCTGGCGCCACAAGGCAGAGGATTAGCCTAGTGAGCCACAGCGCCGGCCCACAATGACTTCTAATATACTTCATGAATGACTCGAGGGAAATAGCCTTCACATGTTCCAAACACGGGGTGATAATGGGGATATGGAGATGCTGATATTGGACCTTCACATGTACATTGCAGTGTCTCATTGCACCCTGAGACATGTGCCATTATTATGTATTAATCAATAAGTTAAAAAGTAATAGCATTTAATGAAATCAGAACGCCAACTATTTGATTTGTTGTGTACTGTACCCCACAAAAACATACAAGAAAATTTTTTTAAAAAATATCTCTCATTCAAAATCAATATCAGCAAATAGATTTATTATCAGGATATTATTGTCAAAAAAGCAATTTAAAATAATGTTTGTAAAAAAATAAATAAAAAATAAAATAATGTTTGTGACAGATTCTATTTAAAAAAAAAAAAAAGCTTGTTAATGTCCTTAAAATTCCTCATGCATGTTATCAGGATGATATTTATTATATCATTATTGCTTTTTTCTTTTCTTGGAATATATCTCTATAAATTATAACTTTCATTTTTTCTCTACAAATCATGCCATGGTGATTACAATTACTATAATGCACAAATTCTCTTTCTCAAAAATAGATGAAAAATTTAGATACCTGCAAAATAGCGTAAGCACCAAACTCTTTTATATTTAAAAAGTTATCTCAATTTTTCAGTCATTTCATCTACTCTTAATTCCATAATATCATTTATTGAATTCATATTCATTACGTTTTTTCAAAGCATCCAAATTAAATTTGGTAGAACAACATTTATCCCTTTATTCTTTCATTAGATTAGGAAATATTTAATTCAACTGCAAAGCTGCAGTAACAAGTGCCATTGGTACAATCAGGTTTGAGGATATACACCCAGAAGGAGGGATCCAGTTAATATTTGGACATGACAGGTGTTAATCTCATAAGTTATCCCATTTAGGTGTTATTTATTAGTGTTCAATTATTATCCTTGGGTTACTCATGAAAGTTTCATGAGACATTGAATAAAGCTAACAGTTATTTCCAGTTATTTTTCTATTAGCCATTCTATAGCATGTTTATGGCAGTCAGCACCAGAGCAAGTATCCTGAAGCTAAATACATGGTTTTCTAAGCTGATAACTTAGAAGATTGAATTATTTTTATTAAACTGTTCTTGTTTACCAAAAATTAACTCAAGGCACATGAAATGGCAAGATATTTGGGTTAGTTACTATACATTTACCACTTCTAAGAGTATTTAATTTCTAAGCATTCACTTACCTCTCAGCCCATTTGAATAGGACTTTTGACATTTTATACCACTCTACACATGAAAAACAGATCTACACATACACATGTGTAAAGATACACAAGCACACAAACACAAAAGAACTGCTCCTAGCTTTCATTTTTTTTTTTTAAGATTTATTTATTTATTTGAAAGAGTTACACAGACAGAGGCAGAGGTAGAGAGAGAGAGAGGTCCTCCATCCTCTTGGTCACTCCCCAATTGGCTGCAACAGCCAGAGCTGCATTAATCCAAAGCCAGGAGCCAGGAGCCTCCTCTAGGTCTCCCATGGAGGTTCAGGGGCCCAAGGACTTGAGCCATCATCTACTGCTTTCCCAGGCCATAGCAGAGAATTGGATCAGAAGTGGAGCAGCCAGGACTTGAAGTGATGCCCATATGGGATGCCAGCTCTGCAGGCGGTAGCTTTACCCACTATACCACAGCCCCGGCCTCTCCTAGCTTTCATTTTAACATCAGCCTTGACAGAGGAGAATGATATAGAACTCACTAGTTTATGAAAGAGTAGTTGGATACTAATTGTTTGCAAATGAGACAAGATAAGAGTAATTGCTCACAGTACACAGGCTTTTTACAAACATTGTAGAAAGGCATTTAGGATTTTTTGCTTATTCATTTTTCAAATGCATAATTCCTTTTTTTTCCTCTGTAGCTCACTGGATTCTTCTCTTTCTCCCTCTGTCTTTCTCCTTCTAAGAATCATCTTCCTAAAGTTTGCATTTCAAAAAGCCATTCTTCTAAGGATTAATTATTTAGAAAATTTATATCAGCTGTGGATAGGGGAACTATTACATTATACTAAGAAAAAATATCCTTCCAACATTAAAAAAAAACAAAGGGAGGATGGAGCACACATAGTTAGCAGGGATTTGAGAAGGGGGTTTCATTTGGATGAAAACTTTCCATAGAACAAGAGAATCCATTAGAGAGAACAGAGGCCTTAAAATTCATCTGAATATTAGCTTCCATTTAAGTTAATTTCTGATTATAGAGCTCTTAAAAATTTATTGTAAATATCTCATTTTCAGGGTTGGTGCTATGGTGTAGCAGGCTAGGCCTCAGCCTGCAGTGCTGGCATCCCCTATGGGCGCCAGTTTGTGTCCCCGCTGCTTCTCTTTCAATC
This sequence comes from Oryctolagus cuniculus, assembly GCF_964237555.1. Lineage (NCBI taxonomy): Eukaryota > Metazoa > Chordata > Mammalia > Lagomorpha > Leporidae > Oryctolagus > Oryctolagus cuniculus. The sequence continues at coordinate 32,378,631 of NC_091442.1, forward strand.
TGGTTCTATGTTTATGGCCTGAGAAAGCAGTAGAAGATGGCCCAAGTGCTTGGGTTCCTGCACCCACGTGGGAGACCTGGAAGAAGCTCCTGGCTCCTGGCTTCTGATTGGCCACTTGGGGAGGAGACCAGAAGATGGAAGATCTTTCTCTGTCTCTCCCTCTCTGTCTGTATCTCTCTTCTCAAATAAAGAAATAAATCTAAAAAAAAAAAATCATTATCAGTTTCATTTGGGGAAAACAGCAAATATTAGTGGGAGTATTTGATCCTTCCCTCCATCCCTTCTTTCCTTCCTTCCTTTTCCTTCCTTCCTTCCCTAGGTTACAGTTGTATTTTACTGTAGGGGAAAAGGTCAAACAAAGTGTTTCTAGTACACTTCATGTATAAAACCAAAGTTACTCAAGACCAAAACTAATAATTGTAAATTTTTCAAATTATTTTTTATTTGTGAGGTGGAGACAAAGATACAGGAAAAGATAAAGCTTGCAACTGTTGGTTCATTCTCCAAATGCCAACAACAACTCGTGCTGGGCCAGGCTGAAGTGGGGACCCAGAACTCAATACAGGTCTCCTATGCAGGTAGCAGAGATCTAATTATCTGAACCCTTGCTCTGCTGCATCCCATTTAATGATCTATTGCTTGGCCATTGACAGTGAAGGTCTTTAGTGCCATATTTATTCAACTAGTGACTTTAGCCAGCAAGCATTTTCATGGAAAGGCCAGGAAGTAACTTTTCAGATTTATCATGGACATAAGAGGTAATCTGGAGCGAATATAGAAGATACAGCTCCATGTGCTCAAAAACTTACTCCCAGAGACAAAAAAAAAAAAAAAAAAAAAAAAACAGAGGCCTTGGGGTAAACATTTAAACTACAAATCAAAATGTCTCATATTAGAATATACTCATTTGAGTCTTGGCTCTGGCTCCTGACTCTATCTTCCTGCTAATGTGTACCCTGGGAGGCAGTAGGTGATTGTCCAAGTAATTGGTAATCTGCAACTCACATGGGAGACCCTGACTGAGTTGCCAGCTTCCTGCTTCAGCCTGATCCAACTTCAACCATCATGGGCATTTGGGGAATGAACCAGTGGATGGGAGCTCTCTTTCTATCTGTCTCTAGTTCTCCACCTCTCAAACAAACAAATTAAAATAATACTTAAAAACAAAGAAAGAAAGCAGAGGTGTTTCACCACTACAGGTCATCAAAGATAGTGTTTGTGGACATAGTGTTTCAGTCCACTCCAGAAGATGTGAGGCACATCCATTCATAGACCCTGTAACCTGTGACACTAGGCAGGAAATATTGGATTGACAATTTTCCAGCACCAAAAAATGAAGAATGTTTGAAGCAACAAAAGCCGCTTTTGACTGGGACTTAGGATGATGACAAAGTCCCCCAACAGACTACAGTTAGAAAAATAGGGAATGTTGACTTGGGTTCTCAGCCTATTTGACTGACTTACTGATACAAGCCAATACTTTTCCCCCTAGAGGGCAGGGTGAGAACGAGCAAGACAGAGTTCTAGCTTATCAAAAAGTCAAGCACTGAAGCTAGCATTGTGGCACAGAGAAGTTAAGCTGTTGCCTGTAATGCCAGCATCACATATTGGAGTGCTAGTAGGAGTCCCAGCGGCTCCACTTCCTATCTAGCTCCCTGCTAACAGGCCTGGGAAAGCAGCAGAAGGTGGCCCAAAGTCTTGGGCCCTACCACTCATGTAGAAGTCCTAGATGGAGTTCCAGGCTCCTGGCTTTGGCCTGATCCAGCTGTGGCCTTACAGTCATTTGGAGAGCAAACTAGTGAATGTCTCTCTGGCTGTCTCTCCCACTCTCTGTTTCTACGTGTTTCAAATAAATGAACTTTTTTCTTTTTTAAAGAAAAAGCTTTCATCACATAAAAGAAAACACAAAGATAACTTCATCCATTTTTTTCCTCTTGGGGACCCACAAAAACACCATGGGGAATGTCATGTCTGTGGGCCACCAGGAAATCATCTGGTCTGGCCCTGCCAAGGCAACTGCAGGAGGGACTCGAAATTCAAGAAATCCACAGCAGTTAATTTCTAAGTCGATAATCTTGTATGACCCATGGATGACATTGCAAATATCCAGATGACCCTTGGCAGAAAAAAGGCTCCCCAACACTAGCAGACACCACTCTGGCAAGAACCATGAACTCATCTATGAAGCCAGATCCACCAACAGGCTTCTAAAGGCCAATGCCTACATTTTGCTCTATAATTCTCCCATTGAGGATACATGAGTCAAAACACATAGGCAAAGAAAAACAAAGAGCATCTATTGACTGGAGAGGACCAGAAAATAAGAGTATTCATATTAACGATTTCAATACTGAAGTTGCTGTACCCAAGAACTAGTTCACACAATGTTTTCTTGGGTTAATCAAGATTTAGAAAGAGAAAAAGACAAAGAGATTCTTCTCAGCCTTTCTCAACCAAGCTCTATAGGGAGGGAGGGATCCATGAGGCAGATAGCTGGAAAGTTGCCCCTTTTCTCCAGCTTTGTCAGCTTCCATCATCTCCCAAGATGTAGCCTCCAGAGTACTGAGAGTGATTTAATCTCCTGACTGGTTTGCCAAACTGTGGAGAAGAGAAAACTTCCTGTCTCTAGCACCTGAGAAGTTTCAATAACCAAGTCTATGAAATAAACTGAGAAAAGACAGATTAACAGGGGAAAAAACTATTTTAATCGCATGCATATGCATAGAACTCCCACAAAAGATGATTCTCAAGGGCCAGATGATTGAAGTTTATGTAGCACCAAAGGAATAGGGTCTTGCAGCATCTGAGGATAGTGAGGGGAGAAAATGTATGGGTCCAGCAAGTTTGTCTTGTCATACACAGAGTCTCTCAGGTAGTCGAAGTTGTCTCAGAGCCGCCCTTCAGAACAAGTGATAGGCCCTGAAAGACTGTCTGGGCTGGGGTCTCCTCTCCTGCAAGCCAAACTTCCCTGGTTGAGGAGATTGATAGGGAGGGGATTCAGGACTGCTGAGCTCATTTCTGGAAGATCTAACTTCAGGCAGATAAGAAAACTTCAGAGAATGTCTTTCCCTGTACTTCTGGTGCAAAAGAGACAGGAGGGCAGGAAAATGTCAACAAGACTTCAATTCTTCTTTAGTTCAATGTTCTCTATATCCACAAGTGCCATATTTTGCGATGTTATGGCTAAGCTGTAACAGCAGCAAAAGAAAATTAGCCAGAAAATAAAAATAAAATGAACAGTGTGTTTACCTATGGTTCCCATTGGTTAAAGAATATAATTGTTTAAGGATCAGATCTATATAAAGGTTAGCAAAGCAATAAGAATTATTAGCAAAACAAAAGTGCACATTCAAGAGGGAGTACAGGCATGCTCTAGAGCGAGCTGCAACCCATGAGGTCACGCCTATGTGATGGAGGCACAGGATGTGGTATCTGGGGTAGGGTTTAATTGAATATTTATAGGGTGGAGTTTGGGGCAGAGTTTGGTTACCACCCATTTCTTTGCCCATTATTTGAAATCTCGCAAGTGTTCTGGTGTCAAGTACTTTATGGAAGTGGGAGTGTCAACCATGGTAAATTTATTATAGCATACAGAGCTGTAGTCAAAAGCCATGTTGGAGATTTTCAGCTGGTGACAGTTCTGGGTGGAATCTTTGTTACAATAATGACTTCTTACCATGGGAGGAGTTTTGGAGGAAACTCTTGGGAAGAGAATGAGACGACATATTTCTTCCAGCTCTTTCTCTGATCTCCATCTCCTTACCTAGAACACTATCTCTACTGAGTAGTGGCAACTTAAGTTATAAAAGAAAGTCCTTATTTTATATTTATGATTGGAGCTCACTGTATCAGATGCTGAAAAACAGTGAAGTAGTTTTGATACTCTGAGATTTTTGCATTATCCCAGGTTGACAATTTGAGAGTGATTTCTTTCATTCTGATATATTCCAAAAGTAGAGAAGCATTGGGAAAGATGATTGAACATTTATAGATGAAGATAGTAATTTTAATAAAAGTCTCTATTATCATCTTGATTATAAATATCATATACAGGGGCCATTGCTGAGGCATAGCTGGTAAAGCCACCACCTACTGTGCCAGCATCCCATATGGGCACCGGTTCAAGTCCCAGCTGCTCCACTTCCAATCCAGCTCTCTTCTGTAGCCTGGGAAAGCAGTAGAAGATAGCCCAAGTCCTTGGGCCCCTGCACCTGCATGGGAGACCTGGAAGAAGCTCCTAGCTCCTGGCTTTGAATCGGTGCAGCTCCAGCCATTGCTGCCAATTGGGGAGTAAACCAGCAGATGGAAGACCTCTCTCTCTCTCTCTCTGCCTCTCCTTCTCTCTTTGTGTAACTCTTTCAAATAAATAAATAAATCTTTAAAAAATGTCATAGAACAAGCACAAAGCAAAGCAAAATTTATTTTGTTGATGTTTGTTTATATAGGGCTACATTTTCTCCATATGTGATATATCTGCTAAAAACGAAAAAATGTTAAATTACACAGAGTTTATAATCTGTCCAACATCATCTTACCAGATGGTGAAATCATATCTAAAAGACTATTTTTTGTTTTATACACTTCCTCTTTACTGATTCCCCTTTTCAGTCAAATGAAACCATACTCAAGGAGAATTAGGATTGCTGAAACAAAAGATCAAAGGAAAAGTCTCCATAATCATTTTTTTAGCTCCAGTCTGTACTTCTAAGCTTCCAAAAAAAGGCCTGATGGAACTGAGCAGGGAGTGAGTAGAGAAAAAGGAGAGGCTGATGAACCTGCTCTAGCCAAAGCCAATGCATGAGGGTCACCTGGGTTAACAGAAGGTCACAAGTGACTATGGATATTGGTGCTCAAAATTTAGCACGTTTAAATTGCCTGGAGGACATGATAAAACAGAGGGTTCAGTCCACTCCGTGAAGCATTTGAAATGGATCTGGGGTAGGGCTCAATATTTGGGTTTTTAATTAGCTGCCAACTGATGCTGATGCTATTAGTCTGCAGGCCACATCTTGAGAACCAGTGATTTGGGGGTTGGAGAAATGGTCTGAGGCAAGAAGAGGATTTGATTAGCCAACTTCCAGATGAATGCTTTCTTCTGGTTAGCTTGCAAAAGCCATGTGGAAATGCAGCCAATGCCTGTAGATTATCTTGCTAACCAGTCAAAGAAGAATTTCAATATCCAACCTGAGATGATACTTTTTAGGTCTCTAAGAATGAGGGTCTATCACAGTTGCCAACAGCTGATGTATGATTCTTTCAGTAAAAGTCCTTGCCTTGTTCTAAAATTTTGCTAAATTTCATGCAAAGTCTCTTGGGAAACATTTTTTAAAAATGATTATTTATTTATCTAAAGGGGAGGGTGAGAGAGACAGAAAAAGAGAGAGAAATTGCCCATCTGCTGGCTCATTCCCCAAATGGCTGCAATGGTTGGGTCTGGTCCAGGATGAACCCAGGCACCAGGAACTCCATCCAAGTCTCCCATGTAGATGGCTGTGGACTAAGCACTTGGGCCATCTTCTACTGACTTAGGTTCATGAGCAAGAAGCTGGATCAGAAGTAGAGCAACCAGGACTCAAACTGGCGCCAACACTGCAAGCAGCAGCTTAGCTCACTATACACCGACCCCAGAAACCTTCTATCGTAAAGAAAATAAAATAATTATAAACATCTGAAAGCAAAGGGTGGGGCTCTTGATAAACAGAGGTGTTGATGTTAATGTGTTAATGAAAGTCTCAGCTCTGTACTTGGATGTAACCAAAAGGGATACATCTTCTCCCATTATACACTGAGACTTCTTTCATGTTTTTAGATGTCATAATTCTGTATCTATTTATAATGTTCCAATTTTCCTGTTCTTCTTATTCATGATTTTTCTCACAATCCCTACCAGTACTTTTATGAAACCCACCCTTTTCTGACATTAGCCAGAGCCATTCAAGCATCCTTTGAATGGGGAGTACTTAGCCATGATTAATTCCAAGAACCATCACCATTGTTTCTTACAAACACATTTCTAAATCATTCTGAATTCTGCTACATCTCCTTCTTTAAAATTTGTATTAGCGCAGAAAGGATGACCCTAGATTTTTTTTCAAATCTATGATGTCCAGCGTATTCTTTTGATTTATATCCAAACATCTTCACCAGTCTTGATCTCCAGGGGAGACACAATCAACTCATCAATGCTCCACAGATGTAAAAGAAAAAATTATGCCAGGGAAATCTCCAGGCTGGCCCATATGGAGTAAATGTAAACACAAAATCTATGTTTTAGAACATCTCCTTCCAATCACATGGCAACTTGGATCTGGATTTAACATGTGGACAGACATAAGGCAGTGAACAAATCCTGATGACTTTTCTGGCAGTCATCAGCATGGATAAAGACTGGGAGAGAAAACAGGCCATGAGTAAGCTGTATTATGTCAGGGCTTAGCCCACCTTTTACCCTGGGCCCATGCCATGCAACTTGCGTCCAGAGTGCCTGGTCTTGTAAAGAATCTGGAACAAAGAGAGCAAGCACAGCTTGACTGATTTGTAAATGCATTCATGAATCCTTCATGGCTAAGTTACCATCAGTATGAATGATGGCTAAACATGTTGGGCATGAGACCTATGCTAAGATTCTTATGCAGTTGTTTGGGACCACTAACATTGCAATTACTGCATTAGCTGACCTGACCATGAAACTAACAATGCGCCAAAGGAATGGGGCAACATATAATCTTGAAAATAGCTCTCTTTTCAGCAAGTATCAATTGTTGTGAGAAAAAAGGAAAGCTTCTATCTGGTAAATGTCAACCTACTCCCTATAAACATGTTTTGAATGTGAATGCATCTACCTTTACAGAAAAGAGCTCTTGAAGGTAGGTTTTCTAAAGAATGCATTATCCAATAGAAAATTATAATATTATTAAGTTCATAGAATCTGTGATTCAGGAATTTGGCGGCAACCCAGTGGAGGTGATTTCCTTCCTCTTTGTGATGTCTGGGGCCTCAGCTAAGGATCTCCAAAATCTAAAGAGGGTCTGATGGCTAGGTACTCAAATCATGTGAACTCTTATTTACTTGTATTTTGGTTTATACTGGTGGTGGTCGTTTAGCAGGGATTATTGCTGGAGCATGTATATAGGCACTTTTCACGGGATGCCTAGGCTTTAGCACAACATCCTGATTGTGTTCCAAGAGCAGATGTTCAAAAGAAACAGATAGAAGTTGTACAACATTTTAAGAACCAGCATTGGAAGTGACATGGTTGCATTTTGTCAAAGCTATAAGCCACCTACATTCAAGAACAAACAACACAGAATTCTTCCTCTCAATGGTAGCAGAGTGTCGAGTCCACACTTTAGGAGTGTGTAAGATGGAAAATACTTTTGCAGTGATGTTTGGAAAACATAACCCATCAAACACCATCTGACTTCTCTGACTCAGGCTTGCCTTTTGCCATGTGGATAATTTTATAATCTTATCTCAGGGGGTTGAACTGCCTTACTGCAGCGGTATGTGTTCCACACTGCAGATAGGATCCTTACTTCTGACGTTTAACTTGCCTTATAGGACATAGCTGAGATTCTGCCAAGTTCACATGGGATAATAGAGGGTATATCTTTATGGAAGCAAAGAAAAGCCTATTTTAAGCAGGTCAGAGGTAAGTCGACTCACTTCTGTGTCTCAAAAATGGAAAACCTTAATGATTTCTCTTGACTGGTGGCCCATCCGCTTCAGCTCAGAAAAGCTGGAAAAGCACACCTAAGATGAAGAGGTCAGGTTGAAAATTATTTTGACTGCTGCTAACACTGGAAGGAAAATATAAAAAAAGAGTTATGAAACTAGCAATGGGTCCGTTTCCTCCCAAGTTTCTTCCAACCTTTATCTGATAAGCCGGGATATTTCATAAAAACTGAACAAATTGTCCAGCAGGGTTGCCCGCTACATCTGGTGACCCATGTTCAATACATTGCTGCTCTCATGTGAAAAGTACTCCTGAAAACTCCAAAGCTCTGAAAACTTTGAACCTGGAGTTTCTAGGTACAGGCTTTGGTCTCATTTGCATCTCTTTGTCTCGCCCCCAACTCTGCTAATGATTCTAAAACTCCTCACCTCTCTGTGAACTTTATGAAAATGAATGTGGAGGAATGAGCTGGGCCCCTTTCCTGAGCTGCCCTCTCCTCTTTCAGCAGCCTTGGAGATAAGACAATGGGTTAATTGAGGTAGCTACCTGCATTCGGGCTCTCAGCGAATCTCTCTCTCTGTTGTTTTTGGACTGTAGTCTAAGTAAACCGCCTCAAAATATTTTTTCAGAAACGTTTGCCAGTATTGCAATTTTCTACCATGGCTTTTGAGGAAAAAGAAACTCTCAGTGGATTGTTCATAAAAAAGCAAAACTAAGGCCCTAGGCCCTTTGTACATTATATTGTATAATATATTTATAATGTCTTACACATATATCTCCAGTATATGAATGCAACCTTTATGAATATATATTATATATTTTATCTTCTAATAGGTACACTCTCTAATATCTAGTATCTATCTTGTGGGATCTCAAGCACATGATTCAAAGCAATTAATACTTCAGAAATAGGAGCCCTATTTTCACAGTGGGATCTGTCATCCTAAAATAAGGCAGTCCCAATTTACATACACACATAGTCTTCAAAAAGTTCATGGGAACCACATATTATGAAGAAGCAATGCATGGGGGGTTTCAGAATTTTTTATACCAAAATAAATCTGCTTTTAATTCTACTTTATCCAGGAACATTTTGAAGTTCCATTGCATGTGCACAAAGTGAGGATAAGATACAAGTGTTACCTCAAAAAGAGGCTCTACATTGAAGAAAACTGACTTCTCTCTTGACCTGCGAAAGATGTAGAGATGTTAACTACTTCAGGAGACTGTAGACATTAAACCTGATGACTTCATCTTGTTTCACCCTTAATGAAAATGAATGCTAGGATTTGGGTACTGAAAACACAAATGCTTTCACCCCCTGAAACAAAACTTAGGATGCATCAGACACTTGTAGGGACTTCTGGGGACTGCTCTTTGACAATCATGATTCAACAGCCTTACTACCCCAAGAACAGTCTGGGACAGCAGCCTATGTGTAACCTAAGGGTTTCCTGAAACATGGAAATTTTGGGATTTTTTTTTTACCAGCATCCCCAAGTGATCTATATGCATATTGAATACTGAAAGCAGAAGCACTGGTACAGAATAGTTATGTCAAGTCATTGCTGCCATTGGTATTTAAAGTATAATACACATCATGGGCCATACCCAACCTTATGGGCAATTTCAGCTCTAACCCATTAAAATAGCAAGGAAAGCATACCTTACTGATAGAGATCTAGTGACATTATTACAATGACAACTACCCTGATTGTTTACATTAGTGATTTTCATATCATTAACAAATAGCTTAAATTACACTCAGATTAAGAATTTATGAAAATAAGAGATAAATAAAACCTTGAAATGTCTGAAGAGTGTAATAGTATCTAGGCCTCATCAATCAAATCATGAAGAAAACGAACGAGCACCACTATCTCTACTTTTCTATTAGATGGAATAGCTGGCAATATCTCATAGTTAACTTAGTTATGCTCCCCTCCACACACACACAAAAGGTCAAGGTTTGGTTCACTGAGTTAATTTGGAAAATATGGTCAAAATCTAAGTTTATATACAAAGCTTTTCTTGCCTGAATATGTTTTTACTTTTAAAAGCTCCACCACATATTCAATGTAATGGATAGTTTTACAAATTTATGTATTTTCATGAGTTTACAGGGTAAAATGTGTAATAGGAATTAAAGGTAACATTATTCTATTGCATCAATCTTCTAGATTTTTTAATTTTATTTATTTATTTATTTGACAGAGTTAGTGAGAGAGAGATACAGAGAGAAAGGTCTTCCTTCCATTGGTTCACTCCCGAAATGGCCACTACGGCTGGCACTGTGCCGATCTGAAGCCAGGAGCCAGGAGCTTCTTCCAGGTCTCCCATGCAGGTGCAGGGTCCAAAGGACTTGGGCTGTCTTCTACTGCTTTCCCAGGCTATAGAAGAGAGCTGGATTGGAAGTGGAGCAGCTGGGACTCGAACTGGCGCCCATATGGGAGGCCAGCACCGCAGGCGGAGGATTAGCCAAGTGAGCCACGGCACCGGCCCTCTACTAGATTTTTTAAAAAATTAGTTGGGCAGATTTTTTGGCACAGCAGGTTCAACTGCCACTTCAACACCTTCTCCTGTATAGGAGGGAGTGCCAGTTCAAGTGCCAGCTACGCCACTTCTGAACTAGCTTCCTGCTGGTGTGCTGGGAAGGCAGGGGATAATGGCTCAAGTACTTAGGTCCCTGCCACCCACATGGAAGACATAGAGTTCTTGGCTCCTAGCTTTGGCCTAGCCATGCCTTGTTGTTGCAGTCATTTGTGGAGTGAGCCAGTGAATGAAAGATATCTCTCTCTCTCTCTCTCTCTCTCTCTCTCCCTTTCTTTCTCTCTCTCTGCCTTTCATATAAATAAGAAAATATGTTAAAACTTATTTAGAAGACTTCTGACTCTAGAAATCTATGGAGCTTCGATGTATAATGCTCTTCTTTCTCACCTGCCATTAATATTATATGGAAATAAGTCTATAAAATAAAGTTCTGAGAAATAGAGGCTATGAAGTATTTAAGAAGTTGAGAAAACATTCCAATATTCAACTTAGGTATAATCAGATTAACAGCAAAAATCTCACAGAGCTAAAAAATCTGCAATCCCATAGAGATTGAAAATGAGTTTTTCCTAAAATACTTGCAGAGTGAGTACAACAATAGATCTAAGATAGCAAGGACCATGAGAAATGAAAGAGATATGGGTCAGGGATCAGCATTGTGGCATATCAGGTTAAGCCACAGCCTGTGAAACTAGCATCCCATATTGGCATGGGTTCTTGTCCCAGCTGTTCTACTTCAGTCTAGCTCCTTGCTAATGGTCTGTGAAAAACAGTGGAAGATGGTCCAAGTGCTTGAGTCCCTGCCACCCACATGAGAGACCCGGCTCAGCCTGGCTCAGCCCTGGCAGTTGTGGCCACCTGGGGACTGAATCAGCAGATGGAAGATCTCACTCTGTGTCTCTCTCTTCTGAAACCCTGACTTTCAAATAAATAAATAAATAAATAAATCTTTAAAAAAGAGAGGTATGTGTCAACTAGAACACTATTCTGTTTTGCTAATAATGGTATTTTTTCAAAAGAAAATGAAGAGAATAGTTACCTAAATCAAGTTTCTCTGTGTAGATATTTCTCAACTTTTATGACCATGTGCTCCATCTCAGGATCTCATTGTTGAAAAATGATTTCTAATTGACAAGGACTAAGATGCTGTCAGTGGTTCAGCCATTCTATCAATCTACCAGATATAGCCAGTGCTGCCTGTCCATGGACACTGAATATCTATGTCTATGCTAGCAATAACCAACCAAAAATTACAGTGGACAGTAAATCATTCACAATAATAGCAGAATAGTTGGATTACACCTAACAAAGAATTCACAAAATCTAGACAAAAGGGAAATTAAAACCTTATATATTAAAAATGTAAATTTGAAGAAATGGAGAGCCAAAACCATGTGTGGTATGGGATAAGGAAAACACTAACTTTGTTGATAAGGTTCTTTATACCCATACTGCATGACTTGAATTACTTAGGCTGATTAGAAAATGTTCTAAATTGGTCTTTGTTTGGTGCTCACTACTGAAACAAGACAAAGAAAATCTTTAGGAGAATGAGTCATCAAGAAAATTTTAATAATTTCCACTACATTTTTTTAAAAAAATTATGTATGTGTGAAGCAGAGACAGAGAGACAAACAGATGGACAGATAGACACAGATAGCCCTATTCACTGGTTTACTTCCCAAATATCCACAATTGCTATGGATGGACAAGACCAAAGCCAGGAGCCAGGTACTTAATCCAGGTATCCACACAGGGGCCAGGGACTCAACTGCTTGAGTCATTGCCTTTTACCTTCCACAAAGCACATTAAAAGGGAGCTTGAATCAGGAGCAGAATCAGGACTCAAACCCAGGCACTCTGATATGGGATAAAGGTGTCCCAAACTGTGATGTAATGCTAGGCCAAATGCTTGCCTTCCACCATTATTTTTAATAGGAATATAATTTCTTACAGGCTATGTAGGTTATTTGACATAGTTGTGTTCTGCAAAATTAAGTCATTTTCATCCAAGATAAAGCATTTTTATGGTATTCTCTATAATTTTATTATTTCAAATAATTAGTTTCAATGATATTTTAAAATGATCATCAGCAATCAATCAATACATAAGGAACACAGACCTGTTGCTAGGAGACACACACTGATTGTTGCTAAAAGAATGACTCGTGAAATTCTAAGGACTGTCATTCCTCTGTTCAAGAACCTGCCCACATCTGGCCTTGCAGCAAATAAAGTAAGACAGTGCTCAAGGGCTCTTGATAAAAATATGAACACCACGAAGAAGAGGGTAATTTGAGAAGAGAAGGACACTGGAATGGGTTTTGCAGACATAAAGCACTGTTTAGAATTGTGGTTTGCTTCTTGTTAGCTGAGCGACACTGAGAAATTTTCTTACATGTCCCTAAAACTGAGTGTCATATATATAAAATGGATTTGTGTAATCTCCTTCACAAGACTGTTTTTCTAAGTCTATTTATTTATTTATGCATTTTTCTTAGAGAGACAGAGAAAGAGTAAATACTTATCAAAGTAATATGAAGGTAAGTTCTTCATGAGTCTTTGGGAAACAAAGTGCTCAGAAAGTATTCCCTGCTGTTCAACAGGTTCTCTCTTCTACTTCCTCAATAAAATGCCAATTATTTAATTAATGTTGAACTCTGTATGAAATTAAAGTGTGACACTGAGATCAACAATGGGCAGTATTCACCTCCACATTCATGGTTTGTATTAAACAACACCCATTTTCAGTTGAAGGAATGAAGACAGAGGTCTTTGATAAGGGTGGAACTGGGGTTACTTGCTTAGACCCCTAGTGTTTTTCAGAAATGGCAGCAAGTGCTAGTCTCTGCATTTTAATTTTCCTTTTCTTTGTATCCACATGCTGCCCACAGTGCAGAGAATCCACTGAAAAACCAAGATGGAAGCATGGTCATTTGTCCTTCATGATTCTTTGCTTTCATTTTATTATACACTTAAAACTCAAAATAAACTGTTACAATCTATTGGCTCTGCTCTCAATAAGACACTACAATGGAACTATAGGAGCTAGCAGTGTGGTGTAGTGGATTACACTGCCCCTTGGGGAACCAGCATCCCATATTGGAGTGCTGGTTTAAGTCCCACTTGTCCTGATTCCAATATAGCTCCCTGCTAATGCACCTGGGAAAGCAGTGGAAGATGAGTTAAGTACCTGGGCTCCTGCCACCCATGTGAAATACTCAGAGACCCTGGCTCATGACTTCAGTCTAGTCCAGCCCTGGTTATAGAGACTGTCTGCAGAGTAAACCAACAGATGAAAGATTCTCTCTGTCTCTCTCTCTCTCTCCCTCCCACCCTCCCTCTCTTTCCATCCCTCTCTCTTTGTCACTCTGACTTTCAAATAAATAATAAATCTTTAAGGAAAAAGAATGGCATTATATAATTTAGAAGGAGTGCATATGTGTGATGTCATTTGATCAGTAAGCGCCGTCTTTGGAGCTATTTGAAGTACCAGGGAAAGGAAGTGAGACATTGACAAAATGCAACAATCTTTGTTTTCTAGAGCTTATTCATGGAAATGGGAAAGGAAGGATCATCACTTTGTGTCTTTGGTAGGGATTTCTGTCACTACTACTTTCTTGAAAGTGACCTGACCTCTCTAGTGCACCTGCCACTAATCTACTTACTCCTCTCACCCCACTCTACTCTTTTTTTTTTTTTTTTTTTTTTTACTAAGAGGGATAATGTATTAAGTTGTTCATTAACAGTCAGGGCTATGCTGATCAAGTCACCGTTTCCCATAGTGTCCCTTTCACTTCAACAAGTTTCCTTTTTGGTGTTCAGTCAGTTGTCACCGATCAGGGAGAACATATGGTATTTGTCCCTTTGGGACTGGCTTATTTCACTCAGCATGATGTGTTCCAGATTCCTCCATTTTGTTGCAAATGACTGGATTTCGTTGTTTCTTACTGCAGTATAGTATTCTAAAGAGTACATATCCCATAATTTCTTTATCCAGTCTACCGTTGATGGGCATTTAGGTTGGTTCCAGGTCTTAGCTATTGTGAATTGAGCTGCAATAAACATTAGGCTGCAGACCGCTTTTTTGTTTGCCAATTTAAATTCCTTTGGGTAAATTCCAAGGAGTGGGATGGCTGGGTCGAACGGTAGGGTTATCTTCAGGTTTCTGAGGAATCTCCAGACTGATTTCCATAGTGGCTTGACCAGTTTGCATTCCCACCAACAGTGGGTTAGTGTCCCTTTTTCCCCACATCCTCGCCAGCATCTGTTGTTGGTAGATTTCTGAATGTGAGCCATTCTAACCGGGGTGAGGTGGAACCTCATTGTGGTTTTGATTTGCATTTCTCTGATTGCTAATGACCTTGAACATTTTTTCATGTGCCTGTTGGCCATTTGGATTTCCTCTTTTGAAAAATGTCTATTGAGGTCCTTGGCCCATCTCTTAATTGGGTTGTTGGTTTTGTTTTTGTGGAGTTTCTTGATCTCTTTGTAGATTCTGGTTATTAACCCTTTATCTGTTGCATAGTTTGCAAATATTTTTTCCCATTCTGTCGGTTGTCTCTTCACTCTCCTGACTGTTTCTTTTGCAGTACAGAAACTTCTCAATTTGATGCAATCCCAATAGTTAATTTTGGCTTTGACTGCCTGTGCCTCCCGGGTCTTTTCCAGAAACTCTTTGCCTGTGCCAATATCTTGAAGGGTTTCTCCAATGTTCTCTAGTAACTTGATGGTGTCAGGTCGTAGATTTAGGTCTTTAATCCATGTTGAGTGGATTTTTGTGTAAGGTGTAAGGTAGGGGTCTTGCTTCATGATTCTGCACGTGGAAATCCAATTTTCCCAGCACCATTTATTGAATAGACTGTCCTTGCTCAAGGAATTAGTTTTAGATCCTTGATCAAATATAAGTTGGCTGTAGATGTTTGGGTTGATTTCTGGTATTTCAATTCTGTTCCATTGGTCTATCCTTCTGTTTCTGTACCAGTACCATGCTGTTTTGATTACAACTGCCCTGTAGTATGTCCTGAAATCTGGTATTGTGATGCCTCCGGCTTTGTTTTTGTTGTACAAGATTGCTTTAGCTATTCGAGGTCTCTTGTGCCTCCATATAAATTTCAGCACCAATTTTTCCAGATCTGAGAAGAAGGTCTTCGGTATCTTGATTGGTATTGCATTGAATCTATAAATTGCTTTTGGGAGAATGGACATTTTGATGATATTGATTCTTCCAATCCATGAGCATGGAAGATTTTTCCATTTCTTGGTATCCTCTTCTATTTCTTTCTTTAAGGTTTTGTAATTTTCATCGTAGAGATCTTTAACGTCCTTGGTTAAGTTTATTCCAAGGTATTTGATTGTTTTTGTAGCTATTGTGAATGGGATTGATCTTAGAATTTCTTCCTCAGCCATGGCATTGTCTGTGTATACAAAGGCTGTTGATTTTTGTGCATTGATTTTATACCCTGCTACTTTGCCAAACTCTTCTATGAGTTCCAATAGTCTCTTGGTAGAGTTCTTTGGGTCCCCTAAATAAAGAATCATGTCATCTGCAAAGAGGGATAGTTTGAGTTCTTCCTTCCCAATTTGTATCCCTTTAATTTCTTTTTCTTGCCTAATAGCTCTGGCTAGAACCTCCAGAACTATATTGAATAGCAGTGGTGAGAGTGGACATCCCTGTCTGGTCCCAGATCTCAGTGGAAATGCTTCCAACTTTTCCCCATTCAATAGGATGTTGGCTGTGGGTTTTTCATAGATTGCTTTGATTGTATTGAGGAATGTTCCTTCCAAACCCAGTTTGCTTAGAGTTTTCATCATGAAAGGGTGTTGTATTTTATCAAATGCTTTCTCGGCATCTATTGAGAGAATCATATGGTTTTTCTTCTGCAGTCTGTTAATGTGGTGTATCACATTGATTGTCTTGCGCACATTAAACCATCCCTGCATACCAGGGATAAATCCCACTTGGTCTGGGTGGATGATCTTTCTGATGTGTTGTTGCATTCTATTGGCGAGAATTTTATTGAGGATTTTTGCATCTATGTTCATCAGGGATATTGGTCTGTAATTCTCTTTCAGTGCTGCATCTTTTCCCGGCTTAGGAATTAAGGTGATGCTGGCTTCATAGAAAGAATTTGGGAGGATTCCCTCTTCTTCAATTGTTCTGAATAGTTTGAGAAGAATTGGAGTTAGTTCTTCTTTAAATGTCTGGTAGAATTCAGCAGTGAATCCATCTGGTCCTGGGCTTTTCTTTGTTGGGAGGGCCTTTATTACTGTTTCAATTTCTGTCTCAGTTATGGGTCTGTTTAGGTTTTCGATGTCTTCCTGGTTCAATTTAGGTAGGTTGCATGTGTCCAGGAATCTATCCATTTCTGATAGGTTTCCCTGTTTGCTGGCATACAAGTCCTTGTAGTAATTTCTGATGATTCTTTTTATTTCTGTGGTGTCTGTTGTTACATTTCCTTTTTCATCTCTGATTTTATTGATTTGGGTCTTTTCTCTTCTTTTTTTAGTTAGTTGGGCCAATGGGGTGTCAATTTTGTTTATTTTTTCAAAAAACCAGCTCCTCGTTTGGCTGATTTTTTGTAATGTTTTTCTTGATTCAATCCTGTTGATTTCTTCTCTGATTTTAATTATTTCTCTTCTCCTACTAGATTTGGGTCTGGTTTGCTGTAGGTTTTCTAGATCCTTGAGGTGAATAGAAAGCTCATCTATTTGGTGCCTTTCCAATTTCTTGATGTAGGCACCTATTGATATAAACTTTCCTCTTAACACTGCTTTTGCTGCGTCCCATAAGTTTTGGTATGTTGTGCTGTTATCCTCATTTACTTCCAGAAAGTTTTTGATTTCTCTTTTGATTTCTTCTATGACCCATTGTTCATTCAGGAGCATGTTTTTCAATCTCCATGTGTTTGCGTATGCTCTAGGGATTCCTGAGTTGTTCATTTCCAACTTCATTCCTTTATGGTCTGAGAAGCTGCATGGTATGATTCTAATTCTTTTGAATTTGCTGAGACTTGCTTTATGGCCTAGTATGTGGTCAATCCTAGAGAAGGTTCCATGTACTGCTGAGAAGAATGTATAATCTTTAGCTGTGGGATTGAAAGTTCTGTATATATCTGTTAGATCCATTTGGGCTATAGTGTCGTTTAAATCTACTGTATCCTTGTTGATCTTCTGTCCTATTGATCTGTCTATTTCTGAGAGTGGAGTATTGAAGTCCCCCAGTACTATTGTATTGGGGTCTAAGTCTCCCTTTAAGTCCGTTAACAAATCTTTTAGATAAACCGGTGCCCTGTAGTTAGGTGCATATACATTGATAATTGTTATATCTTCCTGTTGAATTGATCCCTTAATCATTATGTAGTGTCCCTCTTTGTCTCTCTTAATGGTTTTTGTGGTAAAGTTTATGGTGTCTGATATTAAGATGGCTACGCCTGCTCTTTTTTCATTTCTGTTGGCATGGTATATCTTTTTCCAGCCTTTCACTTTCAGTCTGTATGGATCTTTGTTGGAAAGATGTGTTTCTTGTAAGCAGCAAATAGATGGGTTTTGTTTTTTAACCCAATCAGCCAAACGGTGTCTTTTAACTGGACAGTTCAGGCCATTCACGTTCAATGTGACTAATGATAAGTGGTAACTTTGCCCTGCCATTTGCCAAAGATAAGTTCTAATATATGCTTTGAATTCCCTGTGATCTTTAGCTGTGAGCTTTCCTTCCTTGGTTTCCTTCCTTTACCTTCTTTCATATTGATGACCGTGTTTCTTTGTTTCTGTGTGTAACACATCTTTAAGCATCTTTTGCAGGGCTGGACGAGTGGCAACAAATTCTTTCAATTTCTGTTTGTTATGAAAAGTCTTTATTTCACCTTCATTCACAAATGAGAGCTTGGCAGGATATAATATTCTGGGCTGGCAGTTGTTCTC
Organism: Oryctolagus cuniculus; assembly: GCF_964237555.1. NCBI lineage: Eukaryota > Metazoa > Chordata > Mammalia > Lagomorpha > Leporidae > Oryctolagus > Oryctolagus cuniculus. The sequence goes on from NC_091442.1 coordinate 32,396,779, forward strand.
TCTTAGTACCTGGGCTATATCTTGCCATTCCCTCCTAGCTTGTAGAGTTTCTGATGAGAAGTCAGCTGTGAGTCTGATTGGAGATCCTCTGAGAGTAATCTGACGTTTCTCTCTTGCACATTTTAGGATCTTTTCTTTATGTTTCACTGTGGAGAGTTTAATTACAACGTGCCGTGGTGAGGGTCTCTTTTGGTCGTGTTTATTAGGGGTTCTGTGAGCTTCCTGTACTAGGATTTCTCTGTCCTTCTCCAAACCTGGGAAATTTTCTGCTAATATCTCACTAAAAAGGCCTTCTAATCCTTTCTCCTTCTCCATGCCTTCAGGAACTCCTAGAACCCGAATGTTGGGTTTTTTAATAGTATCCTGAAGATTCCTGACAATATGTTTTAGATTCCTAATTTCCTCTTCTTTTCTTTGGTCTGACTGTATCCTTTCCTGTTCTCTGTCTTCTAAGTCCGATATTCTCTCTTCTGCTTCTCCCATTCTGTTTGTAAGGCTCTCTATTGTGTTTTTCATTTGATCTATTGAATTCTTCACTTCAGTCACTATCCCAGTTTCCTGTTGTACTAGTTGTTTCGTTTCATTTTGATTCCTCCTTAATATTTCATTTTCACGAGAGAGATTTTCTATCTTGTCCATTAAGGATTTCTGTAGTTCAAGAATTTGTTTTTGAGAACTTCTTAATGTTCTTATCAATTTTTTGAGATCTGCTTCTTGCATTTCTTCTATGTCATCATCCTCATAATCTTGAATTGGGGTGTCTTTTTCATTTGAGGGCTTCATGGTGACTTCCTTGTTTTTATTACCTTGGTTTTTGCGTTTGTTATTTGTCATATTGGAGATATTTGGTTTCTTCACTGTGGTGCTTTTTCTTGTTATACTACGACTCTAGATTAAGTGGACTATCTGTTTTTGAGGGAGCCTTAGGGCTTGAGATGGGTGTGGCCTGAGAGCTCTGTTTGGTGTGCCTAAGGTGACACTCCCAGGTTAGGCGTGGTAAACCTCTCTCTCTCTCTCTCTCTCTCTCTCCTTTTTTTTTTGATTCAACAGGGAAGTTATTCTGCACAGCTGAACAAAGTTGGAGGTAGTTAGCAGGCGAATGATATACCCACAGGAGCCAGAGATCAGAAGCTCTTTCCCAAGGACCACACAGGGAATCTGTTCGGCCCTTAGAGTGGGCTCAAATTCTCCTTCAGTCTCCCACTGGGTTGCCAAAGTTACGGAATTGTAGCGTCTCTGGAGAGTGCTCACGTGAATTCCGTGAGTTCTCTCCCCCACCGTCTCTTTTTTCACAGTCTCAGTTCAGTAGCACCATAAATTTACTAAGTCCTAATCTCCTGTTAATTCGCCCCACCCAGAGTCAGGTTTTTCTGCTAGGCTCAGGGCCGGTGCAGACCTGAGGTCGCTCTGCTTATGACGTATGTCCAAGATGGCGCCTGCTCTTTGTCTTGCTCGCCCTTGAGAGGTGAGCGGAGAGAGAGAAACCCGTGTCCATACCAGTCACCTTTTTTTTTTCCCCCTCTCTCTCTTCCAGTTAGCTTGGTAAAGTCCCCCCCGCCCCGGGGGTCGTTCCCTCTAGTCTCCTCTCTCCGCTTGCCTGCCGGTGTCTCGGGTTATTGAGGTTCGGCTCACCTCGCGTTCCAGCGCTGGTGTGTTGAGTCTGCCGCTGATGTCCGGAACTGTGGGCTCCCACGCTCTCCACGCAGGTCTGCTCCCCTTCCAGCGCCGATGTGTGGACTCGGAGCCCTGGACTTCCCAAGTCTCCCCGCTGTTGCACTCCCCTTCGAGCACTTGCGGGCAGACCCTGCAGCTTGCGCAGCTCAGTCCCGCTGCTCGGCTTCCGCGGCTCAGTCCCGCGGCTCGGTCCTGCGGTTCGGCTTTCGCGCGCGGTGGGCGACCTTGTTCTCCCAGTAGGTCCTCCGATTCACGCCCACTGGATCCAGAAGAGTTTTGTCTGCAATATTTTCCTGGTTCTTTTTTCTGAGGCTACCGTAACTCCCCTTTTATTAAACTAAATTTTCCCAGACTATCGGTGCGCGCCCTCACTATTCCGCCATCTTGGCTCCGCCTCCCCACTCTACTCTTCCCTGTCATTTCTTGCCGAGATTCCCTCCTCTAAGTGCTCCCACTCTAGTCCTCCCTTCTGGGCCACATTCTACCTGTACACATGTGTATGTGTGTTTGTGTGTGTGCATATGTGTTTCTGATTGATTTTTGAATGAATCTAAGGTCATCAAAGACATTTGTCAAAATCTAGAATTCCAAGACTAATGAAATGAAAGATTTATCTATTTATCTTCTTAATCCATAAATATGACTAATGATGGTTGAAAAATAAGTACTTACTACTGTGCCACTTGGGCCTTTGTACCTTGGATTCTTCAAATATGAATGAAAATAGTATTTCTAAGCCCATGGGGTATTGTAAGTAGCAGATAAATGATGATTATTAGGCAGTTAAAAGAGTTCATGAATATAAAAATGTACATGTAAGGAATCACAATTATTGTAAGGCAAAACAGACAAGACTCATCAGTGTCACAGGTGGAAGAAGTCAGATAGAATTTTCAGATTCACAATAAGTAGAGAAGAAAACACACTGAGTCTAACAAATCCAACAAGCAGAAATCCCTCAAAATTCCAGAAGGGTAGGTTATGGAGAGAGAGTTTTAGAAATGCAAGTAACAGAGTGAGCTGATCTGCCACTTCCTTGGGGGGGGGGGGGGGGCTTAGACTTCCGGCAGTGTCCCCTGTAACTGTGAAGCATACTATTACACACTTGCAGCCTTTCAAACACTAATGCAGACTCCGTGACTTATTAAGCTTACTCATGCCTGAAGGCTTTTCACTGAAAATCTTGCCTTTCTCCATAGAAATGTGAGGAATATATCTTTCAAAGCAGATTTCCAGCTTCTGTTAATAATTTTATGGCATCTGGGCTATATCCTTGAAGGAATATAAAACACCTTGGGCTTAATATTGACTGCCATGCAAATGTTTTCTTCATATTTCAATGACAGATTATTATACCCCAACTCATCAGATAATAGATAGCTATTGTAGGGAAAGATGTGTGATTCCTAACAGGAATCTAAGAACAAGAGCGTGAGGTGTTGTGCAATAAAAGCAAGTAGATGACTCACCTTCAAGACATATCATTGAAGCAAATTATTTTTAGGATTTCTAAAATCAGGTATTATTGGAATATGCTGTGCTTATGTATCTTGTTCTTGTTACCAACATTTATTATGGCAGTGAAGCTTAGCATGAGCAATATGAAGCACTCTTCTCCAATATTTGCATCATAATCTATCCAAAATATCGGAGCAATCCACTGAGGAAAAAGGTATAACAAGAAAGTTATTTTCTCTTTGGTATGGTGACCACTTACATTGAATTGTTAAAACAGCTTTACCATTTGTATATAGTTAAGGAATCATTTATCAGACAGCTGGCCTAAGTTGAAAAGTTTTATAAACTTAATGGGTGTATTTGTAAAATGTGCATATTTGGACAATCTTTGTCGGAATGAGGTCTGGTCAAAAAGTAGCCAAAGACAAACTTGAATAATAATACAATTCGGGGATTAACTCCCAGGACTGCTCGGGACCAGAGACAGAAAACTAAGGCAACTGAGTATCTTCTTTCTACATCTACTCAAGTAGCCTTCTTTCCTAGTTAGCAAACTATCTAATTTGACAAAGCCAGCATATATTTGCTTTTTTGTTTCCCTTTTGCCCTTTCAAATGATTTAAATGTTAGTCAACTGAAGATTTTATCATAACATTAGTATGGCATATGTAGTAAAATAGATCATTTGGAAAAATCCATTGGATGTATAACTCACTTCACCAAAAATGTGTTCCACTAAGGATCATACATTTTATTAAAATTGTCAATTCTTATTGGAAATAATCTTTCAGAATTAGTTAGGACATGATATAAAGGAGACTAAGTCACATGTTTGAGCTGCATATTTGATAAAACAAGCCAACAGGCCGCATCTCCATAAGTGAGGATATTCCCAGACATCTACTAATAGCATCACCATGTGTGCTGAAAATTACGCCAGAGAATGTGGTTACAGTAAAATAGATGGGGAACTATCAGTTAATTTGTGGCAAAAAACTCCTTATGTAAGGGAAAATTTAAAACACTAAAATTTTATATCATTCTGCTATAGTGTCAATCATAAGTATATCTGACAACACTGTCAGGTAAATCATAGAAGTAATAGCATTAATAGGTACAGGTCTCTCAAATTATAAAAACGATTCTCTTTTTTTCATAGTTTTAATAGCTACTTGCATTTCTGATTTTAAACTGAACAAATATAATGCACATACTATTAGAATTTTGCAAGCTAGTTTACAGACAAGATTTCTTTACAATTTCTATGTTGTATTTTCTAAGGAACTAACTCAGATAAAATAATTTTTATCAAATTTATCTATATGTGTACCAAGTAAAACATGTGCATTTTCCAATCAATTCTGTGAGGAGAGGGATTTGGAAAGGAAATGACAGATCACTGCAGAGCCAACCAAGCATGAAAAAGTCATTTCAAAGGTAACGTATTCTACATACACCTGAATTGGAAATTGGGGAAAATAGACTATGAACAAACCAGTCAGTTCATTGACGAGTCATTGAGATTTTCCTCTTCCTCTGAGCCAGATGCTCTAGGAACCATCACCATTTTCACCCTGTCCACATCAAACTACCTAAAGAGAAACACAAACCAATTCTCTCAGAAATTCCTGGGCGAAAACCAATGGCTCCACTGTGAATATGATTACTGTAAACTCGCTGAGACATTGTCAGTTTTCCAGAGACAGAATTAATAGCAGCTGGAGATTTTCACTTGATTTTTCTCCAGGTTGTATACTGGAAATACTCAGAATTTGTTTTTTGGAAAGGCCAGCAAATTTCAGATAACATCATGGGATTCTAGTTCACAAATTTCTCTAACACTGTGGCTATGCAACTGTATATCAAAAGGAAACACTGCTTCATCTTTGCGGTTATTCTTCTTTGGCTTTAGTGTTTATTAGGCACGTATCCTCGGTCAAAAGACTTCGCTATTTAAATATCATCAGGGACAAGGACACCAGAGTTGGAAAGAATCATTCTCTTCAGTTAAGTTTGATTGATGAATGTGTTAACCTACACTACTTATCTGTTTAGAAACAGATAGGTGCTTGGGACCCAGGAGACAGCAAGCAGAAGTGATCCCTCATGAATTTCAAAGTGTATGTCAACTTTGATATTATCTTCTTCAATAATTTTATAGAAGAAAAACTGGAATTCAACTAACTAAATGATTATATATATTTTTTAAAGATTTATTTATTTATGTGAAAGGCAGAGTTACAGAAAGGCAGAGGCAGAGAGAGGTCTTCCATCCTCTGGTTCACTCCCCAGAAGGCCGCAATGGCCCAAGCTTGCACTGATCCAAAGCCAGGAGCTAGGAGCTTCCTCTGGGTCTCCCATGGGGGTGCAGGGGTCCAAAGACTTGGGCCATCTTCTACTACTTTCCCAGGCCATAACAGAGTGCTGGATTGGAAGTAGAGCAGCTGGGACTCGAACCAGTGTCCATATGGGATGCCGACACTGCAGGCGGTGGCTTTACCTACTATGCCACAGCAAAGACCCCAATGATTATATTTTTAAAAAATAGACATCATCAAATTCTTTCTGGAGAATACTCTCAGAAAATAATTATCTCAAATAAAAAGGTAATCAAAGTCAAAACCAGCCAGAGATTCTGATATGTCACAAGGAATCTATTCACAGCTCTACCACTAACCATTACAACTATCATTCATCCCTTCCATTTCTGTGCTAGAAAACTGGCATCATAAAGCTCTATCTCATGAATGCCCTTCATGATATTTTTATTTATTTATTTATTTATTTTTGACAGGCAGAGTGGACAGTGAGAGAGAGAGACAGAGAGAAAGGTCTTCCTTTTGCCGTTAGTTCACCTCCAATGGCCACCGCAGCAGGCGCGCTGCGGCCAGCGCACTGCGCTGATCCTAAGGCAGGAGCCAGGTACTTATCCTGGTCTCCCATGGGGTGCAGGGCCCAAGCACTTGGGCCATCCTCCACTGCACTCCCGGGCCACAGCAGAGAGCTGGCCTGGAAGAGGGGCAACTGGAACAGAATCCGGAGCCCCGACCGGGACTAGAACCCGGTGTGCCGGCGCCGCAAGGCGGAGGATGGAGGATTAGCCTAGTGAGCTGCGGCGCCGGCCCATGATATTTTTAAAGGAATTATATCATGGCCTGACTTTGATGAAGATGTTTGACTTCTTATTTTTTTTTTGACTTCTTATATTAAGGATAAGTTTAAAGAATAAATATTAACTATTTCACAAAGATTTAGTAGTATTTTCAATCTAAAATGTTTTAGCACAGAGAATATAGATTATAGCTTTGTATTCTCCCTAAAGAGTAAGCAACCAATTCTTTAAAAGTTTTTGGCAGATTTATTGTTATTTTTACACTTCACAAGAATGATATCTTGCAATTAATTTTGCTATTACACGTTTATTTTTTAACTTTTATTTAATAAATATAAATTTCTAAAGTACAGCTTTTGGATTACAGTGGCTTTCCCCCCCATAACCTCCTCCCACCCACAACCCTCCCATTTCCCACTCTCTCTCCCATCCGATTCACATCAAGATTCATTTTCAATTATCTTTATATACAGAAGATCAATTTAGTATATACTAAGTAAAGATTTCCACAGTTTGCATCCACTCAGAAACACAAAGTGTAGGCCGGCGCCGTGGCTCACTAGGCTAATCCTCCGCCATGCGGCGCCAGCACACCGGGTTCTAGTCCTGGTCTGGGCGCCGGATTCTTTCCCGGTTGCCCCTCTTCCAGGACAGCTCTCTGCCATGGCCCAGAAGTGCAGTAGAGGATGGCCCAAGTGCTTGGGCCCTGCACCCCATGGGAGACCAGGAGAAGCACCTGGCTCCTGCCTTCAGATCAGCGCGATGCGCCGGCCGCAGTGCGCTGGCCGCGGCGGCCATTGGAGGGTGAACCAACGGCAAAGGAAGACCTTTCTCTCTGTCTCTGTCTCTTTCACTGTCCACTCTCCCTATAAAAAAAAAAAAAAGAAAGAAAAACAAACACAAAATGTAAAGTACTGTTTGAGTACTAGTTATAGCATTAATTCACATTGTACAACACATTAAGGACAGAGATCCTACATGGGGAGTAAGTACACAGTGACTCCTGTCGTTGATTTAACAATTGACACTCTTGCTTATGGCGTCAGTAATCACCCAAGGCTCTTGTCATGAGTTGCCAAGGCTGTGGAAGCCTTTTGAGTTCGTGGACGTCGATCTTATTTAGACAAGGCATAGTCAAAGTATAAGTTCTCTTCTCCCTTCAAAGAATGGTACCTCCTTCTTTGATGGCCTGTTCTTTCCGCTGGGATCTCACTCGCAGAGATCTTTCATTTAGTTGTTTTTTTTTTTTTAATAGGTTTCAGGATTTTTTGTTTGTTTGTTTAAATACAAAAGGAAAACATAGTAAGGGAATGGAGAAGTAAGTGCAGCCTATATATGTGGGCAATCAGATGCTCTAACATGAGACTTGATTGTCTTAAAGTATGATTATAAAAATTCTCTGGGGTTCAAGCACACAGGTGGGTCTCTGCATGCACGGTTGTGAATTCAATCCTAAGAGTAACTAGAAAAGTCCACATGAAATCCCATGCCTCAGCCAGATGCACATGACTAAAATTTTCTTAGGCCTGTGCACAATTTCTTTGCAAGTGCATACTCTATCAAAGGTTGAGTTTTACTGTGCCTAAACTTATGATTATGCTTGAAGTCTGCTGTGTGTCTTCACTACTTGACATTGGTGCTAATAGACAAGAGAGCAAGCATCTGCCCTTTTTTCTAGGTCACATCAATTCTGTTCTCTTCCAATTGCCCTCTTCATCCCCCATAGAGCTTAAAGGACCAGTCTTAGTATCGCTAGTAATAGATTTTGTGCAGCATAATAAATTGGGCATTCTTTATTCTAACAAGCCAGTGAGGAGATTAGTAAATGAACTGGCTTCCCTCTTTGTGGAAGTGGGAACTAAAAGACAGATTACCTGACATCTTCAAAATCACTTTTTCAGTTAGCAGGGGTCACATCTAGAGCATGAATCTCTTTTCCTGTCTTAATTCTCATTCCTCTTAACCAGTGTTTGTCTATGTGCGGTCCAAGACCAACGGCATCAGAATCACCATGGAGCTTGCTAGGTCACACCCTACGGTATACAGACTCACACACCAATAGAGGCGTATACTTTCTCATCCCCTGAACCTGCGAAGATGCTGCCCTCCATGGCAAAGCGACGTTGCAGATGTGATTCAGTTGAGAAAGCTGATATGGGGAGATTATCCTGGGTTACCTGGGTTGACTCAATGCACAGGGTCATAACAAAATCACAGAAGCAGAGCTCAAGGGCTGCAAGGCATGCAGACAGCTTCCAGAAGATGGAGAAAACAGGGAAACAAATTCTATCCTGGAGATTCCTGAAGAAATGCAGACCCACTTTGGATTTCTTATCGCCACTGGAGTAACATAATACATTTGTGTTTTTCTAAGTCATTAAATTTGTAGTGGTTTCTTACAGCGAGGGTAGGGAATCTAAGAGGCATGACAATTGCACAGTCTGTATTTTAACAAGCCCTCCAAATAACTTTGATACACAGTAAAATCTTAGACTCGCTACTCTAAATCTCCCAGTAGAAAATTGAACGTGCCAAAGTTTGCATTGCATTAGGAATTACTTGTCAATAGAATTAATACATGGCCCCCCAAAAATGTAGAGAATGCCCTAGGGCAGCAAGAAGAGAAGACTTGGAGGAACAAACGGAGAAATCCTGGTGAGGTGGGCACAGAAGACAGCTGTCCAAGTCAATGCAGTGATGAGGTAGGGTGAGAAAGGGCTTGAGTGAGGACTTCTGTCCTTAGCTGTATGATCCTTTTTGTCTTCAACAAATGGAAGGGAAAAATTCTTCCCTTCATCTCCTCAATGGTAAAGTTATTATTATTTTTTTAACTGAGAGTCTATGAAAAGTGATCTGGAGATATGGATTTTAAAAATCTTTATTTTTACTGAGCTCTAATTGAAATGTAACTTTTCCTTTAACTATGAATGTAATTAATACACTATGGTAGTAATGGCAAAAACTTTTACTTAGTCACCAATAGAAACCACAGGTATTCTTCTATGACACTGCACATGTTGCAGATGTCTTTTATTATCATTTGCACTCATCACTACTTTAAAATTATGGTAATAATTAGATACACCAGTAGATCCTTATTGTACAATATTAAAAATATAGAAATATACATTATTTTATCACAAATGTATCTTTTATACATTGAAATAACAGCCTTGCAAAACTTGTTTTAAAAATATATGTATACATGTCTGAGTGTATATATATATAATATTTATATATTTGTGTGGGTGTGTGTATTCAATCATTTGCTGAGAAAAATTCGCTAGACTCCAGCAAACTTCCAAATAAATTCATCACAATAAAACTAATGAAGAACCTCTGATACATGTGGCTCTAGATGTGAGGTGATATAAATAACACAGGTATCCCCGTGACACATTTACAAATCATAAGACAGAGAAAAGGAGAGTAAAACCTTGTTATAAGTCATGTAAACTGGGATAACTACATATAAATATATATACAAATTTATACAATATATGTTTATATATATATAAAAACCTGGAGCCTTGAGGGTTTTTTTAAAGGTTTATTTATTTATGTGAAAATCAGAGCTACAGACAGGCATGGAGACAGAGGGAGAGAGAGAGAGAGAGAGAGAGTGAGTTATGTTTCGTCTGTTGGTTCACTCCCCCAGAGAGCTGCAACATCCAGGGCTAAGCCAGCTGGAAGCCAGAAGTCAAGAGTTTCTTCCAGGTCTCTTACATAGGTAGCAGAGGCCCAAGCACTTGGACTATCTTCCACTGCTTTGCTGGGCCATTAACAGGGAGCTCGATTGGAAGAGGAGCAGCCAGGATACAAATTAGTGCCCATATGGGATGCCAGCATTGCAGGCAGTGGCTTTGCCAATTATGCCTGGACGGTGGCCTCAGCCTTGAGTTACTTTATCGTTTTCACTGGTGTCCACCTGAGCATCTCTGAAATCTTCAGAAACCAAACAGATAAAAATTCTGACCAGCTACAAATCTTTTAAATCTCATATTGCTTTTAAATGATACAGATCAAAATGTATTTCAAAAACTCGAGGAAAATGCTCTAGATGTTTTGAGATCCAAGCTATGACATGCATCTCTTCTATCTCACTTTTGCTGGCTTCAATGTCCAACAATGACTTACCCACTTGCCAGTGAATGAGCTCCATTCCTAGTCAAGCACCAAGGAATAGCAAACCCTGTGAGAAGCAATGCAACATCTGAAAAGACAGCTTTGGAACAGGATAGAATTCACTAAAAAGCTTTTCAGAGTGCATTTTGCTCATGCCCTACTATATGACTGAAGGGACATTGAGGTTTGCATTCAAAACTTCAACTGTCTGAATATGATTCAATAAGATAGGCTATGAAATTAGGATAAATAGATGCACAAGTCTTGTGGGTACTCAATGCTAGATGAACCATGCATGCTTAAGAGTTCAGAATTAGTTCAGATGATCCTCCGAAATGTTATCTATTTATCCAGAACTTATCTACATGATCTGAATTTCATCACCAGCAAAATTTGGCTGATACTCATGCAAGGATTTACTTTCCCATGAGATTTATCTTTCTATTCTCAGCAAAAAATATTCTACTCACTTTCTCAAGGTCATACAGCTGACATATCTCAAACGGACTGGAAAACAAACAAAAAAGTAAATAGCGATAAATTTAATGTGAAATCTAACGTGGAGAATTCACTTCATAAGTGAATACTGCAAATATTTACATATTGGACACTGTAATATCTGTGAAGAATGATATGATAGCAGCTAGTTTAATGTACTTGTACCAGAAAATATTAATATCTAACTCATTCTTGTTGCACTGTCCAAAATCTGTGTTTTACCATGAGAAGGTAAAATGGAAGAGTTGGAGAGATTAGAAGAAAGAGTCATAGAGATGAATAAGATAAGGCCTTGGGATTTTTTTTTAAAGATGTATTTGTTTATTTTAAAGGCAGAGTTGCAGAGAGGCAGAGAGAAAGAGAAAGAGAAAGAGAAAGAGAAAGAGAAAGAGAAAGAGAAAGAGAAAAAGAGGTCTTCCATGCCCGATTTACTCCCCAAATGGCTGCAACAGCCAGAGCTGGACCAGTCCTAAGTCAGGAGCTGGGAGCTTCCAGGTGTCCCACATGGGTGAGGGCCTCGAGCACTTGGGCCAGCTTCTACTGCTTTCCCAAGGCCTAGGGATTTAAATCCAGAAGAAAAGATTTGGGGCTGGCGCAGCAGTGCAGTAGGTTAATCCTCCAGCTGCAGCGCTGGCAGCCCATATGTGCATTGGTTCTAGTCCTGACAGCTCCTCTTCCAATCCAGCTCTCTGCTATGGCCTGGGAAAGCAGTGGAAGATGGCCCAAGTTCTAGGGCCCTGCACCCGTGTGGGACACCCAGAAGAAGCTCCTGGATCCTGGCTTCGGATCGATGCAGCTCAGGCCATTGAAGCCACTGGGGAGTGAAACACTGAATGGAATACCTCTCTCTCTCTCTCTCTCTCTCTCTCTCTGCCTCTACCTCTACCTCTACCTCTACCTCTGCCTCTCTGTAACTCTGCCTTTCAAACAAATAAATAAATCTTTTTTAAAAATTAAAAAAATCATAAATGCTATAAAACAAACAACATATCCTAGGCAAAAATAAAAAACAACTGTGGTTCACTTACCCTGAGATAGAAACCAAAGGAGGACATCATAAACTTCTCTGAGATGTGGACTGATTTTCAGTGTGTTCAATTTCAGGATGAATTATCATGGGGCAGTGAATCTCCTTTTTGAAATATTGATTATATATTATTTTCTATATGATATTATTTAAATGTGCTTTACACTGATTCAGGAGAGTAGACAAGATTTCTCAAGCTCATTTACTATTAATGAATTTCAAAATTCTGTGCATTCTGCTATAATAAGGACAAATTAAGTTATCAAGAAGTGTTGCACATTGAAATCATAATATTGAGAAATCATTAGGATGTAAAATGAAGATCTTCACAGAGAGTGGTGGCTGGAAATCTGCCCTAAGAAACAAGCAACAAGAAGCCCCATAGTCATTTTGTCACAGCCGCCTTTCAATTCACTAAAATTGTTACACAACTTTCGGTTTTAAGATGAAATGTGTTGATCCAAACAGGCACATATGCTTGTCTTAAGATACTCAAGACAATTCAATGAACAATCTTTAAACAACATTGGGTATGGTAGCAGTATTTAATTTTTGAATGTTCCCTAAATATCCATGAGCTCACTTGCTCTTCCAAAGGGCGACATGCATGGTTGTCAACCAAAAACCCAACAAGAGCACGTTTCACTTTTAGGTCAAAATATAGAAGATGCATTATAATTTCTCCAAGTTACTTTTCCAGGAGCCTGTGGTTCACATTGAAACCATGTGTTAAGAGACAGCAAGATAAGGTAGAAGGCAAACAGATCACCGCGTTTGTATAAATGAGTAGAATATATACAATTTGAAGAGTTAATCCTTATCTACCAATCCTGATAAATAGTTGCAATAATATTCCAGATTAGAGTTGAGATAAAAACATTTCTACTGTACTCTCCATTCTCCCAATAGTTACTCTTGCACACAAACAGCACTACTATGTTTTGACTAAGGATGAAGAGCTTCTGCTTCACCGAGTAATTCATAGACATTTGAATTCATTGTCAACCATAGCCCTATATACTGATTATACTTACCACAGAGAATGTTTAAACTGTGAACAACACATCATGTATTTAAACAATTACAAAAAGTGGGTCCATATGAAAACACACACACATGCGTATACAGAAAATCTAACATTTACCTACCATTAAGGAAATAGTGATGCTATTTCTGCATTTTAAACATTTTTCCATGTACATGTTATATAAACAAATTTAGGCAAAGAATCATTGTCTATATGTGTACACACAAACATTAGTTAGCAATTCTATTATGTTATACAACAAACGTTTGTTTAGAACATTCTATGGAATTAAGGGAGTAGTTTTTTTTTTTTTTCTTGTAGTGGAAAAATTATTTAAGTTCTTTGAGCCTCAGTTTTCTGAAAAAAAATAATATCCAGGAAATTGTGAAGAACCATGATTTGGTTAAATGAAATTAATGTGTGCAGAATTCCATAGAATATTCAAAGTACACTCCATCATCATCTTCTTTGTTTAATTTCCACAACTCCTTGAGGGAGTGATCTTTCTCCTTCCTTTATAACACATACAATGAAGTTCACATAGGAAGAAAAAGATGGAATAAGAACACCAATCTACCTCTAGAGCCCTTACTTGTGCTGCACATCTACACCTAACATGTTTCCCTACTCCACCATTAGTTTCCTGCCAGAAACTCCCAGCAAGCTCAAAGGAAAAGTTAATGTGGTTTAATGAATGAACCATTTGAAGGTTTTCAAATGTAATTAAAGGAAACCATGGGGATGCTGAGGCACCCAGAAGTCAGAAGTAGTCGGGAAAGCCTTGAGAACAATTATACTTAAGGGGACAACATAGAAAAACTATAAGGACAAGCCAAGAGCCTACAAAGGGGACCACCTGGAGACACTAGTGTCTCTTGATAAGGAAATTACCACCAACAACCTGTGTTCTCTCCTCCATTTGAGTTCTAACCTATGACTTCCATTGTCTGAATCCAATCCAGGATAGAGTGTCGCAGAGCCTGACTTATGCTCTCCATTGAAGTCAGTCCCCCCAAGGCAGAGTAGAGTGGAGAAGGGAGAAGTGCTTCTGGGAAAGAAAGACAAGATTATTCGGCCTACACGCCAATCAATTTCATAATAGAGAAAGCAATTGGATATAACTGAATTGCGAAGAAATTTATCATCTTGAAAGTTTGCCTAGAAGTACAATTAAAAATGAAATTGAGTCAGGGATGAACCATTTCCTAGGCAAGGAGTTCTCATATATTAGTCAAAGAACACAGCTGGGTGTAAAGAAGAGAGCACAGCTGTGTCTGAATGTGAGCAGGTGTATGATTCTGGTAAGGATGGGGATATGAGTCAAGAAAAACAGCTGAAAGAAAAGAAATATTACAAAGGAGGAGAAGTTGGGGATTAAGGCAGAGTTTGGTTGCAGGGGCTTGTAAAAGACAAAGTGAAGGCTATTTTGATCATAATGGAATGTCAGCTGGAATAGACCATGTCAATAAGAAATAAACATACATGCTTTTCTGAAAATTATTCCTCACAGCCTAGTGTGAAAGCAAAATTGTGTCTGCTAACCATAGTAGAACATGCTGGATTTTAAGATAATAATGACTTCTGAGTAAATGAAGTTGACAAAGTAAGAAGGGGGTACGAAAAATTCTGAATCATATGCACAATCTTTCCCTCTAATACAGCACAATTACATTTCCATGAGGATTCAAGAAGACCAAAAGATCCCTCTATAATGGGAGAAAAAGAAAGAAATTCTCTAATAGAAAAAAAGGGTTATAAGAATGAATGAAATGTTTGATTCAGTTGCATGATACAAACTGTAAATTGAAATGGTAACAGCAACTTTTTGATCAAAAACATGAGCACCTTCTGAACAGAACTGATTTGAAAAGAATTGATTAGATCCAGTATTTTATCCAGGCTGGGCATTGTGGGTAGCTAACCTATGCCTTTAAAAAGTAACCATATTCTCACACACACAAAAAAATCCTCATTGTACATACTTAAAGTTTGGGGTCAATTGAAATGGTTACCCAAATTTTATCTGTTTATCCAAAACATAATCAAGTTATCTGAATTTCATCAGCCATCTCAAAACCCCCAATTTAACTAGCACATTGTATCTTCTTGGAAACATTGCTACCTGTTCTTTCAATAAGTAATCCTGTTGGATATTTTCCTCTTCTCCCTCTTTCTCTTTTTCCTTCTCCTTGGAAGCAAAGCTTTCAAAAATTTAGTTCAAACAACTTTCCTCCTAGTATCAAGGACTCCAGCTACCCTGAGAGGAGAAAAGTGTCATTTGGGATCTTGGTGTATTCATGGGAGCATGATAAGAGTTGGGTGTGAAGTGCTGAAAACAAACCTTAACTTCTCATTTGGTGCAATCTAGCAGTCTCTGCAAAGCAAAAAATGACCCCAGGATTAGGGTGCAAATTTTAGACATAGTTGCTTTTCTTTAAAAAAAAAAAGTTTTAGAAGTAAGCCAACTTAGTCAATTATCCTAAGCATTACCCAGCTTCACTTTAAATCCTCATCCCCACCTTCTCTGGATACATTGGCAGATTTGACAGCAGGAGGCTGCGTTCCTGCAAAGTCAGCCCTGGGAAGGATTTGGATGATGCTGGGCTTTTTAGATAAGGTACATATTCTCCTTTTAGCAATAACCTGTTCCTACTAATGATCTTACTCTTCTGAAATTCAATTATGTTTCTTGAAAGAACCTGGTAGGCTTTGATTTTGTCAACATGCTTCAGTTGGTGATGAAGTGTGATGTATCATAGTTACAAGTGTGTGCTGTGGAGATGCTCTTACCTCTAGCAAATCCCCGAAGGATTCGAGCACAGAGATTTCTCCGTTTCCATTAAGACTTAAGCAGTCCAACTATCTAGGTGGCCTATTTAGGAAAAGGAAGATGTGGTTGCCCCAATTGTCATTGTATTTTTACACTGTTTTTTATTTTTCTTAACTACTACTTATGTTTGGTTCTATATACCATTGAAGTCATATGAGCATGGAGTTACTTTTGAAATCAATGGATGTTCCAAAGGCATATGATTTTATGTTAGAAGTGGGCCAGTTTTTTACTGGCTAAACAGTTATTACCAAATATTGTTTTCTGTTCCCAAATAATTACTGCCCAATTAAGCATCAAAGTGACAATAGCCATTTGGCTGTCATTTCCTTTACAGAGTCATCTGGCTCCACGTCTGTTTTTATTGTATCTGGGTGTTCCTGTCAGTCTGACATCCGGGCCAGTCCTGAAGTTGCACAACGCAAGCTGAGGAAGCAAAAGAACCATTGCTTAAATTGGTCCATTCAGATTTCTCCTGTCCCATTATGGTTATTTGTTAGGATTTTCCATGGCCTGAATCTTTCGCTTTAAGGTTACCACAGGTCAAAGTTTTATGCCTGGCCTGTAAAATGAATTAAGTTTCTGCATCAGTAGCCATGTTAGAGGCGACCAGGAGTCTTTATGCATTTTTGCTGCCATGAACCCATGTAATTGGGTAAAGTCCATGGATCTACCTCAGAATGTTTTTTAAAATACATTTAAAAAGTACATTTAGCTACAAAGAAAGCAACTAAACTGAAGCATAGTCCTCTCAATGAATTAAAAATATTATATAGTATTTATTTATTAATACATTGACTTCAAGCTTCTAAATAGTTTCATTATAATTTGTCATAATTTACAAGACCAGATTAATTAATGATAGTGGAGGTATTTGGAACAAGCATCCCATGCTATGACATATTTAGTGTTACTGTTGATATGTGATTTGCTGCCTGTCTTAATAATTGGAAGAGGAGCCGGCACTGTGGCGCAGCAGGTGAAAGCCTCAGCTTGAAGTGGTGGCATCCCATATGGGTGCCAGTTTGAGTCCTGGCTGCTCCATTTCTGATCCAGCTCACTGCTGTCGCCTGGGAAAGCGGCAGAGGATGGCCCAAGTGGTTGGGCCCCTGCACCTATATGGGAGACCTGGAAGAAGCTCCTGGCTCCTGACTTCAGATCAGCTCATCTCTGCTGTTGTGGCCATTTAGGGAGTAAACCAGCTGATGGAAGACCTCTCTCTCTTTCTTGCTCTGTCTTACTTCTCTCTGTAACTCTGTCTTTCAGATAAATTTTAAAAATAAATAAAATAATTGAAATAAATGCTAAATTCCAGTGATAGTCTGACAAAAGCAACAATTTTTTTTTCTATTCAGATTCATAGGATGGGAAAAGTTCTAATCTCAGAGAATTTGGCAGTCTACAGACAGCAGGTTAAGAATATTCAGGTGTAAATTAATATTTTGAAGATTAAACACCTACTACTTTGTTGATAAGAGAATATGGTGGGGTGAGTTCAGAAAAACAACTCAATCCAATGGAACATTTAGAGGATTAACAAACTTTCAATTTTTCAAAGATGATGTCAAGAATCCTATCATCTTTTCAGGTGAGAACAAAGACCTAGTTAATGTTATTATTTCCCAGTTAACTGAACTAGTGTCTTAGTCTCAAGTAAATAGTCAGATTCCAGCTTTCTAAATAGGCTTCCTGATGGGACTAAGGGGAAAATGTAGAACTGAACACAGATCAAGCATGGTCCCACCAGTCTGGTAGGCAGGCTTCATGCGTTCAAGAATGGACAACCTGTAGCTATCTTTTCAAGTTCCAGACACATATTGTAGTAATGTCAATGCATGGAAATACTCCTTGCCTGATTTGGGAGAAAAGCTATGCCAAGCAGGAATTTCCTGCTTTCTCATTTGTGAGTTACTGCCTGACTCTAATCATAATAGAATGAGGGACAGATGAAGGACCAGGGGGAGAGGCCTGGGAAGAGACCTGCATGCTACGCTCATGCTTCTGCTTCATCCAAATAAACTGCACACAACTTAAGAGCTGTGAAAGAGTTAAACACTCACCATCTATGGAAACACAAAAAAGCTAAATAGACCACTTTGAATAAGATCCTCTTAGACAAAACATTTTGAGGAGAGTTGCTCACCATATCACAGCATTCAACAAATGTTTATTATTTTTTTCTCCATAACAATAACAACTTGTTAAAATGCTGTCCAACCAATCTGAAAGCTTAGCCGAGGAGGAAGGGGACGCTTGTCATTGCCTCCTCTCCTTTCAAGCCACCACAAATATTATGCTCTTGCTATTTTGTTTAACTTGGGCTGAATTCACTTCATAGAGTAACAGGGAGGGAGAGTTGAGTCCATTAAGAATAAACTTCAAAAACCCTCTGGCTTTGGGGCTTTCTTGTGTTATTCCACCTCAAACCCAGAGGATATGAAAGATGGGAAGATTAGCAAGGGTTTTGCGCTGGCTGTTCTTTTACTGAATGGCTTCATAAACGCCAATTGAAATAATTATCAAGCCATTATGATGATTTGCATTAAAAATGGTAACTTAAGCAAGCAGTCCCTGTGTGTGGAACAGGGCAGTTGGGGGATAGCATGTAATGTTATGAAAGGGCCATTGAAGCCATACCAGCTTCCTGGCTTCCCAAGGATTACCACACAGTAGTTCACAAAAAGGTTATTCTTCCAGCTCTATTTATACTCACAGCACTTACAGTGCATGCTCCCAGCACACCCATTCCTGGTATTGATTTGTGCCTATGCCCAAATTATCATCTGGCATAGACACAGCAGCAGCTTCTGGTGCTGGTGATGCAATGCTTGGAACATGGCAGAACAAAGAAAGGGCCTCTTCTTATCAACACTTCCCTTTGCTGCCAGCATGAAAATGGTACCAGGGTCCCTGGCTGCTATTTCCTACTTTTCCTTCTCCCTCCTCCTTTTTTTTTTCTTTTTATCACAACTATCTCATTAAGGCTAGTGGCTTACCCTCCATTCCCTCTGAGAGTCTACTTAAAAGAACAAGGCAGGATATTACGGAGATCAAATTTTCATTTAAGCAACCAATTTTCTCAGTAAGGGAGGCAGTGACCTTATAAATGGTATTAAAAACCTTTGGGGGCTGGCGCTTCGGCTCAATAGGCTAATCCTCCACCTTGCAGCGCCGGCACACCGGGTTCTAGTCCCGGTCGGGGCACCGGATCTGTCCCAGTTGCCCCTCTTCCAGGCCAGCTCTCTGCTGTGGCCAAGAAGTTCAGTGGAGGATGGCCCAAGTCCTTGGGCCCTGCACCCCATGGGAGACCAGGAGAAGCACCTGGCTCCTGCCTTTGGATCAGCGCGGTGCGCCGGCCACAGCTCGCCAGCCACAGTGGCCATTGGAGGGTGAACCAATGGCAAAGGAAGACCTTTCTCTCTGTCTCTCTCTCTGTCCACTCTGCCTGTCAAAAAAAAAAAAAAAAAAACCCTTTGGAAATGATGCTTTGAAAATATCACAGGCTCTACTGGGTGAAAGTTTTGGTGGAGTATGAGAATGTAGTATGGTGTGATATTGTACAGTGTAGTGTGTTGTAGTACGGTACAGTGTCTGATGCAAATACTCCAGGCAGCAGTTTTGAAAGGTATAATGGGAACAACATAGCCTAGATGAAGGGCCACGTAGCCGTAGAAATTATCTCACAGGTCACATTTTAAGCATTTCTTGAAGATGAGCAAAGACAAGCCACGAAGCAAGTCAACCAAATAAGTACCACTGAATTCTGAAAGTCTCGTGTGCCCCAAATTGCCTGAGAATAGGGTAAACTTCTTGGATTTGGAGACTATAATCCCAGAGAATCTGATTCAGTAAATCTGTAGTGGGCACAGGAATCTGTATACTACTTATTAAAAATTGTTTCATTTATTTGTTTTCATTTTATGTGAAAAGCAGATAGCAATGCTGAGAGATATATTCCATCTGCTAATTCACTACCCAAATGACTACAACAGCAAGAGCTGTGCCTGTGCTATGTCAAAGCCAGAAACCAGAAACCCATTCAGTCCATGTCTCCCACATGGGTGGCAGGAGCCATCACTGCTGTCTCCCAGGTTGTACACTAGCAGGAAGCTGGAATTGGAAATACAGCTAAGACTTGAACCCAGGCATTTCCAGATGGGTTGTAGCATCTTAACAACTGCACCAAACACTGACCCCAGGAATCTGTGCCTTTATTAAGAAAAAAGGTGATCCTACTGTAGCTGAAGAATGAAAGTTGCTCTGAAAGTTGAGATGGAAACAGTTAGTGCTTCAATATTTCATAACAAACCTGTCAAAAGATAAAATTACAAGAAATTTAGCTTAATAATTGGCTTTTACTTGAAATTCTAGAATTGATAGTATTTCATTTATGAGTGACTGTGCTGAAGAACTGAGCAGAGCATGTTGGCTTTATAGGTATTAGAGGGCTGAAGAAACTAGAAACAAAGACCAAAGTTGTGATTGATCATTGCAAGTTACCATCCTTATAGGGCGAAGACAGAGCGGCTTTCCTCATTAAGCTGACCCAGGTTGATTGAACTCTCCTGTGTGTGTGTGTGTGTGTGTGTGCGCGCGTGTTAATGAAATGCTTCAAAGTTCAGTTTGATGACTTGACACTTAGTATGAATGGCTCCATTCTGGACTGGTCTGATCTACTGGGATCTAGTGCAGGAGACATATTCAAGTCAGTGTTTTCCTATAAACCTTATATAACAAACATAAAGAAAACAGTTTAAGGTATTTTCAATAAATAGACACTTCTGCTACCCAGAAACTACATTTGAGAGAGATTGAAGAATGTTATGAACACTTTAGAAGACCATCTTGGGGCCGGCATCGCGGCTCAATAGGCTAATCCTCCACCTTGCGGCGCTAGCACACCGGGTTCTAGTCCCGGTTGGGGCGCTGGATTCTGTCCCGGTTGCCCCTCTTCCAGGCCAGCTCTCTGTTATGGCCCAGAAGTGCAGTGGGAGACCCATGGGAGACCAGGAGAAGCACCTGGCTCCTGCCTTTGGATCAGCACGGTGCACCGACCGCAGCACATTGGCCGCGGCGGCCATTATGGGGTGAACCAACGGCAAAGGAAGACCTTTCTCTCTGTCTCTCTCTCTCACTGTCCACTCTGCCTGTCAAAAAAAAATAAAGTAAAGACCATCTTGGGCTCTTTTGTAGGAACTTCCAGTATCAAGTTTCTGTTTCTGAACTTTGTATAACTGGAATCCTAAAGGATGTACTCCTTCCATGTCATTTTGTGCAAATATTTGTGAGATTCTCCCACAATATTGAGTATGGTCATACTTCATTATTTGCTTTCTTTTTTATTTCTTTGAAAATTATATTTATTCATTTGAGAAGTAGAGTTACAGACAATGAGAGGGAGAGACAGAGAGAAAGGTCTTTCATCCACTGGCTCACTCTCCTAATGGACACAACAGCTGGAGCTGAGCCGATCCGAAGCCAGGAACCAGGAGCTTCTTCTGGGTCTCCCACGTGGGTGCAGGGGTCCAAGGACTTTGGCCATCTTAATCTGCTTTCTCAGGCCATAGCAGATTGCCAGATCAGAGGAGCAGCAGCTGGGACTAGAACCAGCGCCCATATGGGGATGCCAGCACCACAGGCAGAGAATTATCCTACTGTGCTACAGCACTGGTCCCCATTAATTGCTTTCTTAAAAAACAAAGTTTTTTTTTTCAACATTCACCTCACAGTTTGTGAGTATCCTAGATATGAGCTTTGGAAAACTTCTTATTTTTTTTTAGATTTCTGATATCATTTTCCCTTCTAGTAATGAAGAAACTGGTCGATTCCAGGTGTCCAACATGTAGTCCTCTAGTGATGTGACAAGATTGGTTTTCATTTGTTGTTTGTATAATTAAATCTATTGAAACAGAAATCACTAAAGGATGGACTGGGAAGACAAATTAGAAATAACTTAAACAAACAGATGAATATTAAGGGAATGTCTATGCCTAATAGTGTGTTCTTAAGATCTCATCTGAGCTTCTCCTTGGAAAACATAGTGTGTGTGTGTGTGTGTGTGTGTGAGAGAGAGAGAGAGAAGGGAGAGAGAGAGAGAGAGAGAGAGAGATTAAATTCTAACTGACTTTGTGTGGGATTCCTCAAAAGACACATTTCTGCTGCGGGGTTGCATGTGATTTCAGCTCAACAACTTCATTCTCTGGAGCCAGATGATCCCTGAATGATCTATTTAAATCCCAAGTTTTCTATTAACTATGGAAATTTTTCCCAATACACCCTCTTCCATTGAGTCATGTATTTTTAATGACCACATAAGTGTGGAGATGCTAATTCCATCAGCCAATGTCTCTAGGTACCCAGATGACCTCTGGATTTTAGCACATGCTGTCACATATCCAGACATCTGAGTGCAGTGTTATTTAGGTTAATGTACCTATGACATTTTTGAGAATAGGCTGAAAGGAACTATTGGCCAAGTGGTTTATTATTCTCATTGATGTTCTTTATTTGAAGGTAGACTGGGAACCAAACTCTTTTTCTCATATTTTAGAATTAGCCTTGGTATTAAATATTTGCAGGATGGACAACAAAGTTTCAAAGAGAGGAAGATGTAAAAGAACTAAAATTCAACACCACAATTTCAACACCCCCATATTTAGAATCCATAATAAATATTAGATAATTTTATTATTATGTCATGAGAGTCTGTGTCCAATTAGATACATTATGTGCCAGATAGGCTGTAACCTTCCTAGGCATTTGATCAGCCGTGTGTCTGGATGGTGATGCTTAATAGACACTCTTCAATATTTGCACCACAACACTGAACACAGACAAATGTGCTATGTGAACAAGTGTACATGATGAATGTCAGTGACAGATGCTCTTGTCAAAGTTACTCCACATTTTTCTTTAAAATTTCACTTTCATCACCCTCTTGTATTGTTTATATTCTTTCAGAAACAATTTCTGAGCTAACAATTTTGGTGTAAGTGATTTATAAAGAAATGGATCACTGGAGAACCCAGTAAAAGACTGAAAGGCAAATGACAGAGAAAATGAAGAAAGCAGGCAAGTGCTTGCTATTTCAGACATATCTGGAGACCCTGGGGAGCTCTGTAAAATAATACCTCATGTATATCAAATTTGCCATGCATGTGAGTCAATTCAGTTGCCCAAGGACAATCAATTAAAGATTAAGAGATAGAAACTGAGAGGTGGGCTTACAGAACTGTTAAAAAGTTCAAGGAGATCTGAGAAAGACACCAAAGTATTTCCTACATGATTTAATTATTGCTGTTGTTTTCAATAGTAATAATAAATCAATATTATCTTTATAATTTCACCAGGACATCGAAGACAAGAACTTTAGAATTAACAGAAAATAGGAATGAATCAGCCTTGTTGCAATTAACACAGACGTGAAGCTGACATACCATATGTTTTTCTTTGACAGCTATGGTATTTCCGAGTTAAGTCAAAATAAAAGGATCTTAAACTTAGAAAAAATAACATATTTATCAAAAAGAATAAGAAAGGTTTTTAGCCAAAGAGGAAGATTAGAAGTCTTGATAATGTGTCCTACTTTTGTCTTTTAGGTGGATCTTGGATTACTTGAAGAATGGAAAGACATGAAGTTTATAAGACCAGATACATTGACATAATTCCTCTATTTATACCCCCTTTTTTCTTAACATGTCAGTTGGTATCACACGCAGATTTTAAATTGAAAACATAGGCATTGGATAAGCTACTTTATTTATCTTACCCTTAATTAACATCTACACTGATAGCAGGGAAATAATAGAATTTAATTCACTGCATTTTTATTATGGTTAGATGGGTAAATAAAGTGCATAACAAAGTATTTGATCTATAGTAGGTACTCAGTAAAATTTGATTATTAATGTTCTTCAAAATGCCAAAAACCAAAACCTACATGTCCACTCTTCTGGTTACCATTGCTACGTGATAAGCAAATACACACTTACTAATGTGAAACAGAATAGACCACAAAATTTCAAAGAAAGGAAGAAGTAAAAGAACTAAAGTTCAACACTATAATTTCTACAGCACCCACTTTAGAATCCATAATAAAGAATAGATCGTTTTATGTTATTATATGCCATGAGAGTCTGTGTCAAATTTAGATATGCATTCTGTGCCAGATAGGCTGTAATCTTCATAGGCATTTGATCAGCCATGTTTTTTGTGTGGTGACGCTTAATAGACACCATTCAGTATTTGCACCAAAGTATTATAGATAGACTAATGTGTTATGTGTAAATTCTGTGTCAAGAATCAAGACAACACAATGAATATGACTTCTTTATAATCCAAAATATCAGAGTTCAGCTGGAAACACTCAGGTGACTTGATAGCTGAGGCTGGAATTCTCTGGAATCAACTTCCCTGGCATGATTGGCAGTAGATACTGCCTGTCATCTTGCTGCGTGTTGAAACTGTCAGCTGGAACAATGCATGTAACATTTCCATGAACTCTGGCTTTCTCACAGCATTGTGGGTTCAGGGCAGCAGAGATCCTACATGGCAGCTCATAGCTCCAATGGAGAGTATCCCAGTTATGAAGGCTTTTATTCTATTGCATGGTAGGAAGACTATAGTTAAATAGTAATGTATTTTATATTTCGAAATATGTACCGAAGAGGATTTTGAATATTCTCATCACAAATAAATGACAAGTGTTTGAGATTATAGGTATGTCAACTACCTGAACTGCTCATTATGAAATGAATTCATGTATTAAAACATTATGTTGTATCTCATAAATATGTGCTATTGTTTGTCAATTAAAGTAAAATAAAGGGCAGAACTTTGGACTAGCAGTTAAGCCGTGGTTGAGCTGCCTGCATCTCATTTTGGAGAGCTTGGGTTCCAGTCCTGGCTCCACTCCTGGTACAGCTTCCTCCTAATGAGTATGCTGAGAGGCAGCAAATGATGAACCAAGTGTTGGGTCCATGCCACATATGTGGGAGACTGGGATTGACTTTCTTGCTTTTGGATTTTGCCTATCCCAACCCCAGCTGTTGTAGGCATTTGGGGGTTGAACACACTTTCTTTTTCTCCTTCTATCTATCTCCCAGCTCCTGCCATCTCCCTCATTGTTACTGTTTCTCTTTAGTCTCCATGTATTTCTTTTTCTCTCTCTTCCCTCCCCCTCTCCTTCTCAAATAAAATTGGAGAAAATCATTTTTAAAAGAGTACCTAAAGTGTATCATCTTTCCTGGCACAGTCTTGCAAGTTATATAGTCACTTCCAGGTTATTTTGCTATTACTGAGTCACCAATCCCTTCGGACTAAAGGGAAGGGACTATACGCAAAGCCATTATTTTTAACCACCATTTCCATATTAAGCTAAACAATGTTCTCTATAGCTGTACAAATACGAAGAATGCTTATTGTATAATTTAAGGCTATATCTCAACATTTTCTAACAATCTAAGGCGATCAAAGCAAGGCAATGGCGTATGGCCGCTGCATCTTGGCAGGCAGCGCCATTCTCATTTAGTTCTCTTGGTTGAAGTATAAACTTGGCCACAGGGCATCCTATTCACTGATAGAATCTTGCCTAACATATAGAATTTCTGCTTTTCCCACTAATTTACAGCAGGAAAAGGTCCATAGCACACAGAAGTTCTAAGTGAAAGATGTGCTTTAATAATTTTATTTCCCTGAACATTTTTGTGTAAATGAATACAAACACAGATTTTGGAGAGTAGCATTTTCCACACTGCATTCCATGAAAAAATACTCTCTAATGACATGGCAATAGTTGTTCTTTGAAAAATACATGCATATCAAATAGATTTTTTAAATTATGAAGCTGAATTAAGCAAAGCCAAATTGGATTGTTTATTGCAGGGACTTTTCAGAATCTTTATTTTGGTAATGGGCACTGTGAAATTCCAAGTGGTAGATATAATTTGAAGCTTATTCCAAATTTATTTAACAAAAGACAGAGCTATTGCTTAACAGAACAAACTTTATGAAATGCCAGATGAGACAATTGATATGGTTCAGAAAGAAGTTTACAACTGAATGGAGGGGAAGCATTTTCTAAGTAGAGAAAATTGTATCTTCATCCCCCACATCTGTAATGAGATGAAGACTCATTATGTAATAGGTTACCTGGCTGGGAAGGGTGACAGAAAGGGAAGCTTGCTGTTACATTTTCTGAAGTGTGTGTGTGTGTTGTGTGTGTGTGTGTGTGTAAACTTCAGTAGTTTTCATTGGCAAAATCTATTGGATTTAAAATGCAATGAGATACGAAGTTCATTTTACAGTGTTTAATTACACATCAATTTTTATCCTATAGTAAGGCTATTTATATTATCTTAACTCATTCCCTTTCTGGTCTTTCTCTTTCTCATCTGTTAATCAAAATTAAGCAAGGAGAATACTTAGTAGAACATTTAGTAACAACTGAACAAATGATACAAATGATTAAATAGACCATTGACATATAATTTTTGAATGACAACAAAAAAACACATTTTCCTAGAAAAATGTCTTTCCTACTTACAACTTGAAAAAGTACTGCACCATTAAATTATATAAATGCAACATTTGAGAAAAGTAAAAAATGAATTAAAGACTTTTTCATTTCCAATTTACATAGCTATGTTACGTAGTTTATCTAGTTTTTTGTGGTGTATGTATGTGTGTATCATGATACTAACTAAAAGTAAAAAACAATGTATTAGTTTACACAGAATTTGCCAATACATAGTGGGATTTGAAGAAAATTGAAAAAACAGCCTAAGTCTCCATTCCTCCCTGTAATCATACTTTTTGTCTTGCAACCTGCTTGAGCCCTCCCACTTCAAATTTAGAGACAGTTATGTGATTTGATTTAACCAATATTAAGGAAATGACAAAGATGCTTCTGGAAAAGCATTGAAGGTGGAAATGAGTTTCTCTCTTCTTTTTTTCTTTTTTTTCTTTGACAGGTAGAGTTACAGACAGTGAGAGAGAGACAGGGAGAAAGGTCTTCCTTCCCTTGGTTCACTCCCCTAATGGCTGCTAGGGCCCGCGCTATGCCAATCCGAAGCCAGGAGCTGGGTGCTCCCTCCCGGTCTCCCATGGGGTGCAGGGCCCAAGGACTTGGGCCATCCTCCACTGCCTTCCCAGGCCACAGCAGAGAGCTGGACTGGAAGAGGAGCAACCAGGACAGAATCCGGTGCCCTGACCGGGACTAGAACCCCAGGGTGCCAGCTCCACAGGCGGAGGATTAGCCAAGTGAGCCGGCGCTGGCCCTCTCTCTCCCTCTTGTGTCTATCACCCCCTAAGAAGATGCCTAGGCTAATTTGCTGAAAAATGTGAGAGAGGCCCGAGGAGCAGAGCTGAGTAATTTCAGTCCCCTCAGCTAAAACCAACCTACATAGACCAGCTGGCAGCCAGGGGATCCCCAAACATAAGATTAGAAGCCAAGATTAGAAGAATCCCCAGCTCATACCCAGCTATCTTAAATGTATACGTATTTCTGTGGCTGTGAGGCTTTGTGTTGTTAGTTATCTGTCATTACTGAGGCAGTAGATAGCTAAAATAAGGTTTTTTTTTTTTTTTTTTTTTTTTTTTATCTTTTATTTAATGAATATAAATTTCCAAAGTACGTCTCATGGGTTACAATGGCTTTCCCCCCCATACCGTCCCTCCCACCCACCACCCTCCCCTTTCCCACTCCCTCTCCCCTTCCATTCACATCAAGATTCATTTTCGATTATCTTAGTATACAGAAGATCAGCTTAGTATACCTTAAGTAAGGATTTCAACAGTTTGCTCCCACACAGAAACATAAAGTGAAAAATAATAGATGATTTTTTTTAAATGATGATGAAATCAGATCAGACCTATTGTCATGTTTAATCCCAGTGAGAGTCAAGTTGGGAATTGATAGTTTCTTTCTTTTTTTTTTTTTTTTTTTTTAACAGAAGATCAGTTTAGTGTACATTAAGTAAAGATTTCAACAGTTTGCACCCCCATAGAAACACAAAGTGAAATATACTGTTTGAGTACTCGTTATAGCATTAAGCCTCAGTGTACAGCACATTAAGGACAGAGATCCTACATGAGGAGTAAGTGCACAGTGACTCCTGTTGTTGACTTTACAAATTGACACTCCTGTTTATGGCATCAGTAATCTCTCTATGCACCAGTCATGAGTTTCCAAGGCTATGGAAGCCCCTTGAGTTCTCCGACTCTTATCTTGTTTAGACAAGGTCATAGTCAAAGTGGAGGTTCTCTCCTCCCTTCAGAGAAAGGCACCTCCCTCTTTGAAGACCTGTTCTTTCCACTGGGATCTCACTCACAGAGATCTTTTTGCCAGAGTGTCTTGGCTTTCCATGCCTGAAATACTCTCATGGGCTTTTCAGCCAGATCCGAGTGCCTTTAGGGCTGATTCTGAGGCCAGAGTGCTATTTAGGACATCCGCCATTCTATGAGTCTGCTGAGTATCTCACTTCCCATGTTGGATCACTCTCCCCTTTATTTATTCTATCGGTTAGTGTTAGCAGATACTAGACTTGTTTATGTGCTCCCTTTGACTCTTAGTCCTTTCATTATGATCAATTGTGAACTGAAATTGATCACTTGGAATAGTGAGATGGCATTGGCACATGCCACCTTGATGGGATTGAATTGGAATCCCCTAGTATGTTTCCAACTCTACCAATTGGGGCAAGTCAGCCCGAGCATGCCCCAAATTATACATCTCTTCCCTCTCTTATTCCCACTTTTATGTTTAACAGGGATCACATTTCAGTTAATTTTCAACACTTAAGAATAACTGTGTGATAAAAGGGACAAATACCATATGTTCTCCCTGATCGGTGACAACTGACTGAACACCAAAAAGGAAACCTCCTGAAGTGAAATGGACACTATGAGAAATGGTGACTTGATCAGCATAGCCCTGACTGCTAATGGACAACTTAATACATTATCCCTCATAGTATTTTTTTTTTTGTCTGTTCTACTTAATATGACTGGTTTAATTCTGTAAAATAAGGTCTTTAAAATAACTTTCAGCAATCCCATTATTTTATGAGGACTCAGTCAATTAAGCAAATTCTCCTCAGGAAGTATCATGTTCCAGCATTTTGTCTAAATAACTATGTAACTAGGGGCAAATCACAACCTCTCTGTTTCGTGACCATCCTATGCAAAAACAATGCTACCTTCTTTAAATGCTGACTGACATTTAAAAACATTACCTGAGATATGCATTATGTTGAATTTGAACAGCTAGAAAGCTTGAGGGAAAGTCAATTAGGAAAACCTTATATTGGGAATATTTAGGGCAAGAAACATATTGCTTAGTATATTGCATGTGCTTAGCAAATAAGTAAATGAGTGACAATTAGGCAAGTTGTCCAGATCAGAAGCCATTAGCCCTTTAGGTATAGAAGAAACTGTTATTAGTCAACAGATGACTAGAGTTTTACTAATAAAAATGAAAGGAGGTAATACACAGCTGAGTACCCCTAGAAAACCATTTTCCTGTACAGAAAGGTGGATGAATGTAGAACAAGAGACTCGTGAATATCACCCTCTTAGAGAAATACTCCCTGATGGAAAGATACCTGCAAAATAAGAGTTGAGGAGTTTACAAATTACAATAAACTGTACAGCTTTGCAAATTAACAACTGATTGAAATAACGGGTCATTTCATTAGATCAAGTGTTCACAGTTCCAGCAGTATACTTAGGATGTCTGGCACTCACACACAATTACATAGTGCCACGTTATTGGACAATCTGTTTTTTTTTCTTGTATGCATTTCTTTTTTTTCCTTAAAAATAGCCATTGTTAGCAGCTTTATATTTACTTTCAGATCTTTTCCAAAGCTTTTAAATTTCATATCTATGATCCTATTGAATTATTTTGTTCTGTGAGTTGTCTACATAAATAAGATCATAGATTATATTCCCCTGTGTCTTGCTCTTTTTTATATTTAAACTATGGTTTGGAAACATCTTCATAATTTGTAAATCTACCTCTGGCTGGCATTTTATAGTATGAATCTACCATTCCTCTACTTTTTTTCACTAAGGAATGACTTATTACATATTTGGTACGTGCCAGGGACAGTTTTGCTTGAATACACTTTGCCCATTTTATTATTTAGCACTTAATAGAACCCTTGTACAAAACCCATAAAGCATGGTGCCTATATTAGGAAATTGACTGTCTGTTAATAATAATTGACTATGTGTTAATTCCTTGTATGGTTATTACTATTTTCAGCTTTTTTTGTCCATCTCATAACAATTTTGTTTTTAGCATGTTCCCAGAAAAAATTCATTGAAAACTCTTTAGTATTCATCAACTAATAAGAATACTGTGTCCCAGATCCCTAAGTCCGCAAGCTGTGCTAACATTGTAACTGTAAGAATATGCTACTCTGTGTATGCAGGGGCCCACTTAATCCCCGTTGTTAACAATTTTGAAGGTCTGTCATTCTTTCTGGGTTCCTCCATTGTTTACTCTCAGGGAAGAAACACAAATAAAAAATAACAAAACAAAGAACAATTTCCTGTTTCTAAACGAAGTGGCTTTAAGAGACATCTTGGACATCAAATAGTTCTTACAAAACATTTTGATGAGCTAAGTGTAAACGATTCTGAAACATATGGATTGAATTTCCTTCAGAATCACTTGGGCTTAAAAATTAAGAGAAAAACAGCTAACCAAACTAGGCTTTGTGTTTGCCAACTTCAAGGCATTTAGTAAAAATTTCAAGACAAATGACAAATTCCAACTATGGGAAAATTGGTCCCTTTAAGCTCCATTCTATCTTATCTACTCCTATAATAGACACAAGAATCTCAAATGTCTCCAACTCTGGACCTTCTTAATGTAACCACATCTGTCTGATAGCATTGTTAGTGATAATAAATGTTAAATAAAAATAACTTATAGTAGAATGTAGGATTTCCATTTAAGAATCAGTATTTACTGTCACCTTCTCTGATCAAGAGGTCATCACTATATTTCTTAGGTGTAAATAAGTGTACTTGGCTGAAATGTTACTAATTCCACTGAAATGCATTGCTTATCACTACCTCTTAGAATAGTTTTCAAATTGGTTGAAACGTCCTCTTTTTTGCCTACTTTTTAAATTCTTGTCTAGTGACTAGAGCATCTGTCCAGCATCTGGGCACTTTTTTTTTAAAATTTGAAGAGGGAAGTGGAAAGATAAAGTGGATCTCCTAGTGCTAACTCTGAGAGTAAACAAAATATCTTCTGTTTGCAGCAATCACTCAGTGCAAGACATTAGAACACAAGACACAACATATATGCAAGTCTTAATATTCAGGATATTCTTGAAAAGTATTATAGTATAAGAGATGAGACTCCATATGATAATATTGTACCGCTCTATTATTATTATTAAAACTATTGCAAGGTATAAATTGTTCCAAATTCAGATATCCACAGGGTTAGTCTATGGATATCCCTAAGCAGAAAATTAGAGTGTGATTAATTTATTTAAATTAGTTTTCTTAGGAAATTGAATCAACCCACACAAAATATATTTTATAAATGGTACTGCTTCTAAAAGCATTAAATAAATTTGTGGTAGGTTTGTGTTAATGTTTAAACATTTCAAAATCACATCTAAGACAAAATCCCTTACATCTGTCCCCAAATCAGCACCACTTCTCTCTTTGCAGATCTTCTACCTCTTCTAAGTGCATGGGACAATGGAAACAAACAAGAATTTCGGGTCAGAGGAGTCTGTGCCCTCGGTCTGCTCATGTTTTCTGTGCATCATTAGGCGAATTACAGCATCTCTGACTTTCCTTTCTACTTCTGAGAGGTTGAACACAGAGGTGACATCTTCAGCTTAGAAAGTCAAATACAAAGGCCACCTTAGGTTTATTCTCCAATTCTGGTAATCATGTCCCTGTTCTCCAGTGGACCAGACTGTGACCATTGTCTTTTTTGATTCAATCTCCTCCAGATTTCAATTAGGTTAATAATGTCACTCATTCTTAATTTGTCCTGCAGACCATCTACCTCAAGATACAGATGTATCTTTTTTAAAAAGATTTATTTATTTATTTGACAGAGTTACACAGAGAGAGAAGGAAAGGCAGAGAAAGAGAGAGGTCTTCCATCCACTGGTTCACTCCCCCAAATGGCTGCAACAGCTGGAGCTCTGCCAGTCCAAAGCCAGGAGCCAGAAGCTTCCTCCAGGTCTCCCACACGGGCCTCCTCCACTGCTTTCCCAGGCCATAACAGAGAGCTAGATCAGAAGTGAAGCAGCTGGGACTTGAGCTGGGATTCATATGGGATGCTGGCACTGCAGGCAGCAACTATACCCGCTATGCCACAGTGCCGGCTGTCGCTCCCCCATTCACGGAGAAACGACACTGGACCCTGCGCTGTTCTTTTGTCTGCTCGGCCCTTCCTGGGTTAGCTGCCGCTCCCCCACTTGCAGAGGAACGACGATGTCCCGGGTTAGCTGCCGGCCCCTCCACCTCCGTGGAGGGGCGGCACCCCCTGCCGCTTTCCCCGCTTCTGTGGAGGAGCAGCACACCGCTGGCCGGCTCTCTCGGGGGCTGCTCAGATGTTCCCCAGGTGTTCCTTCAGATGTTCCCGGTGCATGTTGTCTCTCTCCTCCTTTATAGTCCTCTTCCACCAATCCCAACTCTGCTACTCACACGCCGAGCACACTGCTCTCCTCCAATCAGGAGCAGGATCAGCTCCTGCAGCTTATCAAACTGATGAGGCAGCTGTGTAGTTGTTTGCTCCTCCCCAGCGCCATATTATGGGAGAGCAGATGCATAGAATTAGTCCTAGTTCCAGTAACTCAGTCTAGTCGCAGTTGCTCCCCACAGCCGGCCCCACAGATGTATCTTTAATTCTTATCACAAATGAATGATAACTCTGAAAGGTAATAGATACTTCAAGTACCTTGATTTAATAATTTCTCAATGTATACATTAATCAAAATATCATGCTGTGTACCATAAATATAAACAACTGTTGATATAAAATTTTTTAAAAAACATAGATTTGTCTTTTTGAAACATAGCCACAGGCTATATATATATATATATATAATCCCACCACATACACATGAATTTATTTGTAAAATAAGAATAAGGTTCTTAAATGCTCCCCTAGGACTAAAATAACAGAAAGCCTAGGATATAAAGTAAAGGAAAGCTGATGCAACAAAAATTGAATATCTCAGAAATTCTTGCCAATTATAAGGAAAAATAACATTTAAGAAACAACTATGTATAGGTATATTTTGTTTTTTAAATATTTATTTATGTAAAAGAGTAACAGAAAGAAGGAGAGATAGTGGCTGCATGAAACATTCTATCCTCTGGTTAACCCCCAAATAGTTACAACTGCCAGAACTGGGCCAGGCCAAAGCCAGGGCCAGCAATTCCATCTGGGTCTCCCACATGAGTGGCAGAGACTCAGTTCCTCAACCCATCACTTGCTGCTTCTCAAGTGCATTTAAAGGAAGCTGGATTGGAAACAGAGTAGCCAGGACAATAACTGGAATTGTGATATTGGGATGTGGGCTCCCCAAGTAGTGGTTTAACTCCATGTGCCAAAATGCCCACTCAAAGCACGTTCATTTTAAAATCTGGGATGAATGAATAGGCATTACTCCCATGGAGTTTAATGTATGGAAGATTAAGAGACATCAATTCAATAACCATATTACTAATTACAGATTAAAATGAAGGTAAATAACATCACAACTTGAAAGATCTTTGTAGGGAACTCAATGTCATCAAGAAGATAAGACAAATCCCAGGACAAGTCAAGATCGAGGTGTGGATTTCAATGACAGTAGAAGCTAAACAATGCATTGGATTTGGGAATAAGGGGTGAGAGTCAAGAAAAACATTCCGTATACAGACAAGGGTTGGCGCAAGGGCCCTGTGGTGAAATGAGAAGGTTGAGGGATCGTAAGAAGTCCACTGTAGTTGGAGCAAAAAGAAGAAGATAACCTGTGCCATAAGAAAAGGCTGGATATGGAATTTGGGACTATATAGGTATAACCATGAGTTTAAAGAAGAGACTTAATAGATGGGCTATAATTAGTTGCTGGAATTTGTGGCAGTCAAGGATCCAGCTTGAATGTCACACAATTAATGGAGACTCAGACAGGGAGGGATAATATCAGAAAATTTTGTGGCTTGTACCACATAGTTTAATAGTCACCCAGTCAGAAAGTAAACACCAAAATCCATGCTACAGCTGTTTCCCAAAGGTAAACACATTCATATCCCAACAACACTCTAGTGAGGCCAGATACTGCAGAGTACAAGTCTGTGTACCAGCAATACAGGAGAACAGGGAACGTTGATTTGAAATCCTTCCTGGGGTAGCAGAATTAACAAAATGAATGAAATTACAATAAAGATGAAGAGGAATTCAAAATGTTTAGGGCAAAAAAGAAAAGAAAAAGGTTTAGACCATTGCAAAATGACAGCTGTCATACAAAAATGGATCTGGCTGTGAATCATTGACGTCGTTATTGCAATTAAAGCTGAGGACATGGATGAACACACATATGAGATCATCAAGGGGAAATGGCAAAATTCTCTTTTGTAGACATTTCACAGGCGCTGCATTACATGCTGTGAGTAAGTAGATCATCGTCAAGCGTGGGACACAAATTTTGGTAGAGTATTACAACATAATATAGCAAAGCTACATTACAGCTTTGTATTGAATGTGGTAGAAAGATAATGGACAGCATTGTTCAGGCAGAGAGCATGCAAATAACGAGGAAAACCCAACAGAACCCAGATCTCCACCTCTTCTTATTTTCATTTATCCAACAGCCAGCTAGAGTTCGACCCTTGAATATTTCATCAGCATGTCACTTCAACATGTCCAAAGTTACTCTTGTTATTCACCCTCACCTTTCATCCATTTGTTCTTCTCTGCATTTTCTGTCATGATTAACCACACAATTCATTGACCAAATTGAAAATCTGAAAAATGGCACTTAGTTCCTCACTCACCCTCCCTCACTCCTCCAAATCAAATTGGCCAACAGGGATGTTAAATTTCAGCACAGAAGTATCTCCCTCTCTGGCATCTCCTTTCCATTCCAATACGAGAGCCTTGGATCAGCTCCTCCCCAGATCCCACCATGTCCACAAGCCATTGCAGAAGAGCCCTGGTAGCTATCTCAGCAATCCAATGTCTGCTTTCTCTAGCGCAGGTCCACAGACTTATCTGCAAGGAACCAGACAGGAAATATTTGAAGATTTGCAAGCTGTACCTTCTCTGCTGTAAGTACTCAACTCTTTCTCCTAGTGGAAGAACAGGCACAGCAATCTGTAAATGAGTGTGTGGCTGTGTTCCAATAAAACTTTGGAAGTTTGCTGACCTCTCCTCGACTCTAGAAAGAACATCAGAGTTGTTATTCTTAAAACAAATCGACTGTATGCAGCTTCCCAATTCCTGCAGAAGACCTTATACCCCTGCCCATTGAAAAGATTACGTGAGATTTGTTGCTAAGCTATTCTAGTTTCACCATCTGCCTTCTCCACGCTGTGTCCAGACGTATTGATTGATTTTATGTTTCTGTGCCTCTGCATGTGCCATTTCTCTTTTTCCTGTTCTTCCCTTAGAAAAATTCTACTTATCTTTCTAGGATCTGCTCAGCATGAGGGCTTTCTGCTTTAGCTGGGCTGAGAATTCTTCTGCAGAATTCTATACCACACTCTAATGTAGTTTAGTTATAACATGCTATGATTATTTGCTTGGAAGCTGTTCCTTACACTTGACAAATATTGGCTCACAACACTAACCCAATACTTGTTAAATTAGTACTGAGAGCATAAGTTCTCACTACAAAACATTACAATGAAAGACTGAGTGGAAAACATGACTAGAGATGGGATAAACAAAAAGTACTGACAATTCTTTTGAAAATGTAGGTAGTTAAAGAGAGTAAGAGAGAAGTTGGGGATTTTACTGTCATAATCACAACATAAGATTAGCTGTAACAAGATAAGTATTAAAATACAGTATCTAAGTTTCCAAATTAAAGTAATAAAATAAACACATAGAAAAATGTGGAAATTTCCCCCAAACTTAGGAATTAAGAATAGTGCCCCCTGCATGGGAGACCCGGAGGAAGCTCCTGGCTCCTGGCTTTGGATCAGTGCATCTCTAGCTGTTGCTGCCCTCTCAGGAGTAAACCAGTAGATGGAAGACCTCTCTCTCTCTCTCATTTTCTCTCTCTGTGTAACTCTGCTTTAAAATAAATAAATAAATCTTAAGAAGAAAAAAGAATAGTTTCCCAGCTTATAGAATACTACAGTGTTTATTTCACTCTGCCTACTTTCATGCTCAGTTATAATTCTGCACATGACATGTCTATTTTAAAAGAGTATGGTCTAGGCAACAGAGTGTTAACTCAGAATAAAACATAGACTGTTGCAAATTCTAGCAAATGGACAAAGGCAGTTTGCACAAAGGTGTCCATCTTGCTCTTACGTTGAAATGATATCAAACATATTAATTCTGAATGAGTTAAATTAGAACTGTCTTTGTGAAGGTTTATGAGAAACTATCATTCCATATTCTTTAACGTACACCAAGATATCATGGCCTGGTTTTACTTGAAAGAATCATTGCCCTTTTCAGAGAACACATGCCACTTTTTAATTTTATTTTATTTGACAGATAGAGTTAGACAGTGAGAGAGAGACAGAGAGAAAGGTCTTCCTTCCGTTGGTTCACCCCCCAAATGGCCACTATGGCAAGAGCTACGCCGATCCGAAGCCAGGAGCCATGTGCTTCCTCCTGGTCTCCCATGTGGGTGCAGGGGCCCAAGCACTTGGGCCATCCTCCACTGCCCTCCTGGGCCACAGCAGAGAGCTGGACTGGAAGAGGAGCAACCGGGACTAGAACCCAGAACCCATATGGGATGCCAGCGCCGCAGGTGGAGGATTAACCAAGTGAGCCACGACCCCAAACACATGCTACTAACCAGAACAACTTAAAGTTCAGTAACACTGAAGATTTGTTGGTGTGTCAGTCATCAGATTCATCCTGTTAATCCTCAAGGCAACTCCAACTGTGTCCCCATATCTGACATGTTAGGTCAGTTGCCAAAATTCAGTACTGAGGGGATATTTGAAATGGGGGAATATTGAGAATATAACGCTTATATTACCCAATGGTGGTGTACAGGTCTGGTCAAATACTTTTGGGCTTGGGCAATGAGCTCAAATGTTCTTTTACTGAATCTGTGTTTTCTCTCCTACAATGAACAATGAGTCATTGGAGTGGACACTGCTGGTGCCCTGCCCATATTCTCATTAGAAATTTTGGACCCTTCCTCTACCCACTAAAGGTTACTAGTTCTTCTCTTCTCTGGAGGATTTCGCTGGCTCAGGCAGGAACCTCATTGCAGGGAGACTGTAACACACCTGCTTTAATCTCTTGCCTCAAGTTGGTTCCAAGGCTGCGATGCGGTTGTCAGCCAGAGCCCCCTCTGGGGTCTGACTAAAGCCAGACTTCATCTGAGACCACCTCTCTGCTCATCCACACTCCCTGGCCTGCCCTATTTCCCTGAGGGCACTGCTTTAATAAAACACATGCAGCTGAAGCCCCAAGCCATGCTGCTGACTTCCTGAACTTTCAACGTAGGACAGTTGAGGATAAAGCACGGAATCCTATGACAGAACCTGGAAGAACAGGACTCATCAGACTACTTAGCAGTGAAACTCATAGAGAAAGGACTGTCAAATTCTCGATAAAGAAGTGAAATCATGCCTGTCTACAAATTGTCATTAATTAATATTAAACATTATTAAGGGGCCGGCGCCGCGGCTCACTAGGCTAATCCTCCGCCTAGCGGCGCCGGCACACCGGGTTCTAGTCCCGGTCGGGGCACTGGATTCTGTCCCGGTTGCCCCTCTTCCAGGCCAGCCCTCTGCTGTGGCCAGGGAGTGCAGTGGAGGATGGCCCAGGTGCTTGGGCCCTGCACCCCATGGGAGACCAGGAAAAGCACCTGGCTCCTGGCTCCTGCCATCGGATCAGTGCGGTGCGCTGGCCGCGGCGGCCATTGGAGGGTGAACCAACGGCAAAGGAAGACCTTTCTCTCTCTGTCTCTCTCTCTCACTATCCACTCTGCCTGTGTAAAAAAAAAAAAAAAAAAAAAAAAAAACATTATTAAGTACTTACTGATCTTTGGACTTCCAAAATCAAACTCAAATAGCAATATCAAACACACGGGAATCATAAAGACCTAGAATATTTTAAGATTCTCTCTTCTTTCCTTTTTTTCTCTTATTTTAAACAATTTCAATAGCTCTGATGCCGGTTATTTGTTTCAAGCTGACCCTTAACTGGCAGACCAAATAAGTCAGAATCTCTTCAGCTCAATTTCAGCCTCCAAAAACCTTAAGAGGCCCAATTAACTGCCTTCTTATTACTTACAAAATCTTGGAGTTAGGAAGTAATTTTTACAGCATCCAGTTTATCTCCCTATTTTGGAAGAATCCCTATAAATATTGAAAGAAACTGTTCCTGTCAAAATTTGGGGTGTGCTTAGAACTCATGGAGTTTCTTTGTTTCTTAGGAAAACCTTTCACCCTCGGACCAGCTGCAAAAGTTGAACACCACAAACGTTTCTTTCAAAGCAATTCTGCAAAACCATATGCTGGCATCTAAATTTCTTAAACTTTACACACAAGATCAGAGCTCCACATCTTAATAGCCATATAACTCTATAAAGAATTATCCCTGATTTCTCTGATAGATCATCACTGCAGAAGGAACGGTGAAAGGCTGCATGAAAGCATTCCACCTGTATTGCTGGCAGATGACTTATAAATGTCGCACAGACACGGGCCTACTGCTGGCTCATAGAAGAAGCATTAAGTGCATGGCTGGACATCTGCTGGTAAATACACAGCAAACAAAAAAATGCAATCCAGAGCCAAACATGTGCACAGTGTGGGCCCCATCTCTGCTCGTAAACCAAGCAATGTGTTCTGCTAATCATTAGCAGAGTTATTGATTTTAGATGTGTATCACACAGCTATAATTTTGTCAGAGAGTAGACCACATAAGTTGTTCTTTTTCTGGTTGTTTCATTTTGTCTTATTCCAAGAGTCTGTAAATTGACGACCGGGACAAAAATTATAATTGACATCATCTGTGGGAAATATTTCATAAAACAACAGGCCCAGATGTAGGATTAAAGCCATGTGGTAGTAAAATACCCCACTGAAAAAGGGCCAGGTTCCATGATTTCTTACGAAAACAGATGTGCTCTCACTCCCTCTGCTTGTTTTTCAATGCCTTTTTTTTTAAACTCCAAATAATTCCTCTACTCCTCTCTCTCTCTCTCTCTCTCTCTCTCTCTCTCTCTCTCTCTCAATTGCACTGGGGAGTTTGTAAATGGATTACAGATGCAGGCTTGTACTTCAAAATCCTAACTGTCACAATCTCTGAAATAAAATCAATGAAACATTTGGGGACATTACATTGAACTATGGTACAGGTAATGAAGATTATGCAAACATGCCTGCTTGGCATTTATCTAGCATCTTTGGCATGACTATATTATTTCCTGGGTAATG
This sequence comes from Oryctolagus cuniculus, assembly GCF_964237555.1. Taxonomy (NCBI): domain Eukaryota; kingdom Metazoa; phylum Chordata; class Mammalia; order Lagomorpha; family Leporidae; genus Oryctolagus; species Oryctolagus cuniculus. Next base: position 32,436,140 of record NC_091442.1, read on the forward strand.
CAAGCTGGGGACCAGGCAGCACAAAGTAATTCAATGTGTGTCCAAGATGCAGCACAAGGAGTGACTCCTGAAAATCCCAGTTGAGAAGGGAAGCTTTTGTGTTTAGAGTTCAGATGAGCTTGTAGAAGATCTCACGTCCTTTCTATCTTCCTTGAGCCATGATTTCTGGAAAAAGATAGGGCATAGGAAAATAAAATCCCAACCTACTTAGCCTCTATTGTTCAAGATCCTTTCAGCTACCCTATGACTCCAAATTTTCCCTTTGGAAATGTTGGGAACTGCAAGAGGACCCTACGGTACAAATACAGGCTATATTGTTTGACAACTCATCTATAAATGCTGTGAAGAACTGCACACAACCAAGTTTCTGCCAAAGACCTCAGTGCCATATGTAATCCATTGCAGTATCACTGATTATAATTAATTAATTTTGCATTTATGCTGCATCTTGGTCTTGACATCCAGTAATGTGCCAGGATAACTTAAGTGTTAGGAGACTCTAGAACATGTAAAGGAAATGAACTTTCTATCATGTGTCACTGCTAAGATTTCAACAGAGTATCTACTCTTTCCAACTCTCCTCTTTCAACTCATCAAATACTGAAGCAAACAGTACATAAATTTGTTTAGAACCAAGAGGGACATAACTCCAATTTCCGCGCCACGTTTCTACCATTTGTCTTCTTGGAGTTGAACAAGGACTATAACTCAGTGTACCTGAAGCACTCCAAGAAACTGGAGCTGAGTAGCAACATAGGAAGAACCTTTAGATGCTCCTTCTTTGCATCCTTCCTCATGCTAGTTTCTCAGATCCCTGAATCAGAGTAGAACACTTTGGTTCTCTGTAAGAATACATTAAAGAGGGCCAGTGCTGTGGTGCAGTGGGTTAAAGCCAGAGCCTGGTGTGCTGGCATCCCATACGGGTGCCAGTTTAGTCCCGACTGCTCCACTTCCCATCCAGCTCTCTGCTATGTCCTGGGAAAGCAGTAGAAGATGGCCCAAGTTCTTGGGCCCCTGCACCCATGTGGGAGACCCAGAGGAAGCTCCTGGCTCCTGGCTTCAGATCAGCACAGCTCTGGCCATTGCAGCCAATTGGGAAGTGAATCAGTGGATGGAAGAACTCTCTCTCTGTCTCTACCTCTCTAACTCTTTCAAATAAATAAAATAAATCTTTTTAAAAAAGAATACATTAAAGACAGCAAGGATAGGTGATAGGATGTGACAAGAGTAAGGCAGAAAGGAAAAGGCAGACATTGTGATTCTTCTTCAGGCATCAAAGACATCTTAGGTCACTGTTGTGTCTTTGATTTTGTTGTATTATTAACAAGATGATTGACCCAACTCAAAGTAACTGTAATATACTTAGATATTTAGATAAATAAATTATTGATTACTGATATATTTTGAATTAACTTTTGCATATAATATGAAATAAAAATCCAAGTTCATTTTATCACATGTTATTATTAAATTGTTCCTGGCTGGCGCCACAGCTCAATAGGCTAATCCTCCACCTGCAGCACCGGCACACCGGGTTCTAGTCCTGGTCGGGGTGCCGGATTCTGTCCTGGTTGCCCCTCTTCCAGGCCAGCTCTCTGCTGTGGCCCAGGAGTGCATTGGAGGATGGCCCAAGTGCTTGGGCCCTGCACCCCATGGGAGACCAGGAGAAGCACCTGGCTCCTGCCTTCGGATCAGCGTGGTGCGCCGGCTGCAGCGCGCTGGCCATGGCGGCCATTGGAGGGTGAACCAATGGCAAAAGGAAGACCTTTCTCTCTGTCCTCTCTGCCTGTCAAAAATAATATTAAATTGTTCCTGCAGTATTCGTTGATGAGAGTGCAGTTTGATTCATATCCCAAGACAAGTTTAGAAGGCAAAAGTTACAGGGTCAAGTATTTAATTTGTTACATCTCTGTGGAGTTCTTTATCCATCAAGTGGGCCATGTTGACAGACCCATATTTCATGAAGTAGCTATTTAATTTAGTAACCATTTTATTCAAACGCACAAGTCTATTTTTCCTTTAAAAGCACCAGAGAACTTTGATGTTACAAAACCACAAAAAAAGCATTTCTATAGTCACAAATTATTAATTATTAAAAAGATAGAAAATGGAAAATACCTACAAGGAGAAGGGAAAATAATTTGCCCTGATCATGTGGAGATTAGGCCATATTGCGGGGTCACTGACTGGAACATCAGTAGCAGTGCGAGAGACAAGAGATGTTCTAGGGAGGATTTCTAGTAGGAAAAAGCCCTACAGGTTGCCAATGGGTTCCAATGCTGAGTTTACAAGGAGAGCATAGAAAATTGGGCTTGCCTTGAAGTGGGGAAAAGTTGATCTAGTCAGTAAAGAAATATGGTTTAGCAGAGCAGATATGGCACTGGGTTCTTAATAAACCAACAGTTTAGGAGTCAAATGAAGAGAGGAGCCTCACCTTGCCTTAAAGGGAGATGAAGAGACGGGAAACATCTCAGTGCAATCATTCATACCGTGTTTGCACTTTCGGTGTAGAACTGAAGAATCAAATGAAGAAACTGAGGGAGGAACCAAATCACAGATGGGAAAAACTATCTCCAGGGATTATACAAAGTACACAGGCATTTAAGCTATCAGATATTGAATGACAAGACTCAACCAGATCATATCTGGTGGTAAGATTGAGCATACATTTGGGTCAGAGTCATGGGTTATTAAGACTGGACATGAAGAGGGACAGGTCCAGCAGCCGTGATAAGTGGGTGGATCTGAGGTACAGAGGAGAGAGAGAAACGCCTTGTTCCTTGTAGCTTTGTAGCCTATATTTCCATGCAAAGAGCAACCAGTTCAAAGGTCTTCTTATGAAGTCAGTTTGACAACATATTCATAAATTTCATTTGCCTAGAGTTAGGGATTTCAAAAATCACATGACAAAGTGCAAAGACAAAAATAAATATTGAACTACCATGGGATTTGATGACTATTTTAGGAGAAAATACCATAGAAAGAACAATTTCAAATTCTCTCTGTGATCTCATGGCTACCCTACATGGTCTTCTGTTTTTGTCACCTTCACAGCAAAGAACAGCTTAGAGCAACAGAGGGTGTGAAGAAATCCTGCGATGTTATCGTCAGACAAAGAAGCATCTGAGGCCGTAGGAGAAAATCTTCTGAAATACTCTCTGTTAGACCCAAGTCAGCAATTCTGGGCAATATAAAAAGTGTTAGAAATACAAAGAAGAGTTGATAAATTTGTCAAAAAATGGAAGGATTCGGGGGACAAGAGTTTGCTTTAATGTCCCATTCCCATTATTTTTTTGCACCAGGCTCTGCTTGAAGCTTCCTTGCTAGCTTCTTGCACTGCATGGAGAACTGTGCTTGGTGAAGAAGTCTGATGAAGTACATTGGCATTTCATTTAAGATCCACTAGAACAAACTGAACTACCCTCTGCAGGGTAGCAAGGCTTCATTCCTCCAAGCAATACTATTGCTCATTTGAAAATCAAATGCCAGGGTTGGCAGTTAAGACTTCTGTGCCCCACATTGGACTGCCTGGGTCCAATTCCTGGCTCTGACTCCTGATTCCAGCCTTTTACTAATTCAGATGTGGAAGGCAGCGGTAATGGCTTAAGTAATTGGATTCCTGACACTCACATTGGAGACCTCCAGGAATTACATGGTTCCTAGCTCTCATTTTCAGGCATTTGAGATGTGAAATAGCAGATGGAATCTGGGCCCCCTGGGAGAGTTTCAGATAAAAAGTAAATAGATAAATAAATAATTTCTAATTTAAAAATTATATATTTTTATTTGATTTATTTAAAGGCAGAAAGATAGAGAAACACAGAATAGATCTCCCATTTGCTTGTTATTTCTTCAAATGCATGCAATAGCTACATTTGGGTAAGGCCAAAGCCAGAAGCCATAAACTTAATCCAGGCCTCCAATATGGGTGACAGGGGCCCAACAACTCTTTTTTTTTTTCAGCTTTTTTTTTTTAACTTTTATTTAATGAATATAAATTTCCAAAGTACAGCTTATGGATTACAATGGCTTCCCCCTCACATAACTACCCTCCCACCCGCAACCCTCCCCTTTACCACTCCCTCTCCCCTTTCACATCCCCATTCACATCAATATTCATTTTCAATTCTCTTTATATACAGAAGATCAGTTTAGTATATATTAAGTAAAGATTTCAACAGTTTGCACCCACATAGAAACACAAAGTGAAAAATACTGTTTGAGTACTAGTTATAGAATTAAATCACAATGTACAGCACATTAAAGACAGAGATCCTACATGAAGAGTAAGTGCTCAGTGACTCCTGTTGTTGACTTAATAATTGACACTCTTGTTGATGGCATCAGTAATCACCCCAACTCTTGTCAGGAGTTGCTAAGGCTATGGAAGCCTCTTGAGTTCACCGACTCTGATCATATTTAGACAAGGTCATAGTCAAAGTGGAAGTTCTCTCCTCCCTTCAAAGAAAGGTACCTCCTTCTTTGATGACCTGTTCTTTCCACTGGGATCTCACTCATGGAGATCTTTCTTTTAGGTCTTTTTTTTTTTTTTTTTTTTTGGCCAGAGTGTCTTGGCTTTCCATGCCTAAAATACTCTCATGGGCTTTTCAGCCGGATCCACATGCCTTAAGGGCTGATTCTGGGGCCAGAATGCTGTTTAGGACATCCACCATTCTATGCTGTGTATCTCACTTCCCATGTTGGATTGTTCTCTCCCTTTTTTATTCTATTGGTTAGTATTTGCAGACACTAGTCTTTTTTATGTGATCCCTTTGACTCTTAGTCCTATCATTATGATCAGTTGTGAACAGAAATTGATCACTGGGACTAGTGAGATGGCATTGGTACATGCCACCTTGATGGGATTGAATTGGAATCCCCTGGTATGTTTCTAACTCTACCGTTTGGGGCAAGTCAGCTTGAGCATGTCCCAAATTGTACATCTCTTCCCTCTCTTATTCCCATTTTTATATTTAACAGTGATCACTTTTCATATAAGTTTCAAACACTTAAGAATAACTGTGTATTGATTACAGAATTCTACCAAATGTGTTAAGTAGAACAAACAAAAAAAATACTAAGAGGGATAATATATTAAGTTGTTCATCAACAGTCAGGGCAAGGGCTGATCAAGTCACCATTTCTCATAGTGTTCATTTCACTTTAACAGGTTTCCTTTTTGGTGCTCGGTTAGTTATCACCAATCAGGGAGAACATATGATATTTGTCCCTTTGGGACTGGCTTATTTCACTCAGCAGAATGTTTTCCAGATTCCTAACAGGGATCACTTTTCAGTTAAAATTTAAACACCTAAGAATAATTGTGTGTTAATTAAAGAGTTCAACTAATGGTACTAGAACAAAAAAAATACTAAAATGGATAAAGTATTACATTATACATCAACAGTCAGGACAAGAGCTGATCAAGTCACTGTTTCTCATAGTGTCCATTTCACTTCAACAAGATTCCCCTTTGGTGCTCAGTTAGTTGTCACCGATCAGGGAGGACATATGATATTTGTCCCTTTGGGACTGGCTTAATTCACTCAGCATAATGTTTTCCAGATTCCTCCATCTTGTTGCAAATGACCAGGTTTCATTGTTTTTGACTGCTGTATAGTATTCTATAGAGTACATGTCCCATAATTTCTTTATCCAGTCTACTGTTGATGGGCATTTGGGTTGATTCCAGGTCTTAGCTATTGTGAATTGAGCTGCAATAAACATTAATGTGCAGACAGCTTTTTTGTTTGCCAATTAAATTTCTTTTGGGTAAATTCCAAGGAGTGGGATGGCTGGGTTGTATGGTAGGGTTATATTCAGGTTCTGAGGAATCTCCAGACTGACTTCCATAGTGGCTTAACCAGTTTGCATTCCCACCAACAGTGGGTTAGTGTCCCTTTTTCCCCACATCCTCTCCAGCATCTGTTGTTGGTAGATTTCTGCATGTGAGCCATTCTTACTGGGGTGAGGTGAAACCTCATTGTGGTTTTGATTTGCATTTCCCCTGATTGCTAGTGATCCTGAACATTTTTGCATGTGTCTGTTGGCCTTTGAATTTCCTCTTTTGAAAAATGTCTATTGAGGTCGTTGGCCCATCTCTTAAGTGGGTTGTTTGTTTTGATGTTGTGGAGTTTCTTGATTTCTTTGTAGATTCTGGTTATCAACCCTTTATCTGTTGCATAGTTTGCAAATATTTTTTTCCCATTCTGTCAGTTGCCACTTCACTTTTCCTGACTGTTTCTTTTGAAGTACAGAAACTTCTCAATTTGATGCAATCCCAAATGTTAATTTTAGCTTTGATTGCCTGTGCTTCTGGGGTCTTTTCCAAGAAGTCTTTGCCAGTACCTCTATCTTGCTGGGTTTCTCCAATGCTCTCTAATAATTTGATGGTGTCGGGTCATAGATTTAAGTCTGTAATCCATGTTGAGTGAATTGTTGTGTGAGTGAAAGGTAGGGGTCATGCTTCATGATTCTGCACGTGGAAATTCAATTTTCCCAGCACCATTTATTGAATAGACTGTCCTTACTCCTGGGATTGTTTTTGGATCCTTGATCAAATAAAAGTTGGCTGTAGATATTTGGATTGATGTCTGGTGTTTCTATTCTGTTCCATTGGTCTATCCCATCTGTTTCTGTACCAGTACCATACTGTTTTGATAACAACTTCCCTGTAGTATGTCCTGAAAACTGGTATTGTGATGCCTCCGGCTTTGTTTTTGTTGTACAAGATTGCTTTAGCTATTCAAGGTCTCTTGTGTCTCCATATGAATTTCAGCATCATTTTTCCAGATCTGAGAAGAAGGTCTTCGGTAGCTTGATTGGTATTGCATTGAATGTATAAATTGCTTTTGGGAGAATGGACATTTTGATGATATTGATTCTTCCAATCCATGAGCATGGAAG